>NW_026016852.1:0-183899 GCF_020379485.1 Brassica napus | reverse complement strand
GTTCAGTGTTCATTATGTTGGATGCCGGTCAAGATTTTACATTTCACAAAACTTTACTTGAATTTCAAAGCTCAAGTTTATAAACTCGTGGGAAAAATCTTTACTTTCTATGAAGTTATCTCAAAATTTAGCTTTGGGTCTGAATGCTACATAAGAATGATTATTTTAAAACTACTTTCCTTTGGGTCTGGAATGCTAGATCCCGTTTGCCATATACGAATGATAATCTTAAAACTATTAAGCTTTGGTCTAAATGCTAGATCCGTGAGTCAAATATAAATTAAGCCCATTTGATAAGATAAAGCCCAAGACGAACATTCGTTGATTTGTTTCCTGCTGCGTACACGAAGTAAGAGAACACCGCTGTTCTTTTTCCCCTGCGATTATCGTTACTTGTTCTAACTAAAGGTTAGGACTGCAAGTTCATCTTCTCCTTCTCTACTATCTCCTCTAGACTGATTGATATAAGCTCACCAAGCTCAACAGCACTCACTCATCAAGCATTTGGTTTTATACTGATACATACAAACAAGACTACTTACACATTAGTAAAGCTTGGATTAATGTAAATGTTTATGTTACAAAATACCCATAACACATCATATATTCACATCACTCGCGCTTTATTTGTCATTTCTTTTCTAGTCAATCATCATCACAAAGTTACAAAAAAATACATCACAAACATTTTCCAAATTTTTCTCTCTATACAAACAAAGCATGAAAGAAGAAATAAAAATGTGATTAGAAGCCAGAAGAATTCTGAGGAATTCTGTTCCGACCACCACCACCCCTTAAACTCGACCGTATCGACCCGTTCGAGTCAAGAATAACTCTGTCCCAATCAACCGTCCCTTCGCCATCATCCTCCTCCTCCTCCGGAACCCTCTCCCTCATCAACTGAAGAATCTTCTTCGCCTTCTCCCTCGCCCTCTCCGTCCCCCTCTCCTCAACCTCCTTCAACACTTCCACCACCCTCGCCTCCTTCGCCAACCCTTAAACCTCAAACTCTCGTGACTCAACGCGAACAACGCCGCCACGCAATTCTCCCTCGCCGCCGCCGAGGACCGACTCTCCTCCCCCCTCCTCTCCTCCTCCTCCCTCAGCTTCCCGACAAGTATCCCCACCGCGTTAGCATCAAGCATCGCCGACCGCCCTTCGCTACAACAAGCCAAGTTACATATAACCAAAAGCGCTCTACTCGCTGACTCGCCAGACCGAACCAACGAGAACAGAACCGGAACAGCTCCAAGCCTAACAAGCTTCAACCTATTCGTTTGGTTTAAAGACAAATGATACAACGCTAGACCCGCGTCGTGGCGCGTGCGGTCACTCTCGGCCGCTCTAAGCGCGTGGAGAAGCGGCTGAAGCGCGCCTAAAACTCCTATAGGCATTTTATTATCGTCTTCCAACGAGAGACTAAAGATCGAACCCGCGGCGTGCTCTTGCGCCTCCTTGGAACCTGACTTTAAAACATCTATCAATAAAGGAATGAATCCTAACCGTACGATCGTTAGCTTGTTGGTCTTCTCGAGAGATAGATTCACGAGAGAAGCTAGAGAGTTCGTCTGCACTAAGCTGTATCTAGACACGATCATGCTCTTGAGGAGAGCGAGGATCCGAGATGAGCATAGCGAAACTCTAGCTTCGTCTTTCGTCCGAGTCATCTTCCTCATCATGATCAACCCCTGCTCCTGATCGAACACGTCGGAGCTTTTGAGCTTGTTGTAGATCTCTTCCTCCTCCGGCGAATTCGCGGCGGCGGCGGCGGAGAAATCGATTTCGGAGGAGGAAGACGAAGGGGAGAAGCAAGCGGGGCGGGTGGTTAGAGGGAGAGGAGTAAATGGGCTTTGGGCCACGATCACCGATTCATCAGAGCTTGTCGAGTTGAAATCCCCGGTGGGCTTTCTTCGGCCCATTAGGTCAGAGTCTGCGTGGTGGTATATCACGGGAGCTCGGTCCGCCACCGCTCTCAGCAGCTCCTGCTCCGACACGCGGATCTCCACTTCCGACGGCGGCATCTGGTGCCGGAGATTGGTTTCCACGGCGGAGTAATCCGGCGGTTGTGGCCGGTCGACGCCGACGGAGTCGCACCAGCCGTCGATTGTTGATTTCATGTTACGGTTAGGGATTACTGTAGAGAAATCCGGCGGATCTTCGTCGTGGTTAAGGTCATTGAGTTTGGGGATGAAGCCTAAGTCGCGACAGACTTGGACGCAGACACGTTCGAAGGTTTGACCGGAGGAGACGACAACTGGGTCGGACATTATTGTTTTTGAAATCGGACATATGAATTCAATTGGAGGTTGTTGTTGTTGTTGTTGCTGTTCCTGTCTTGATGAAGAGGATCTGTGGCTGAAAGGGTTCCATCTGAGCCGTCCGCTTTTACCCATTCTTCTTAACAAAATCAACGGTGAGGAATTGATGGTGAGGAATTGATTTTGGGGGAGAGATTAGGGTTTAGAATCCATGTTTGTGGAAGGAAGAGGAGATGAGAGGGTAAAGAGAGTCGTCTCTGTTCTTCCTCTTCCTGAACTACTGACTTTTTCTTTTCTTTTTTTCTCTCTTTATTAAATTTTAACTTCAGACATGTATTTTACAAAATCTTGACCGTAGATTAATATGGTGGACCATTGAATATTGAATTAGCTCTCATAGTTCATGCATTCTTTATAACCTTTTTTTTTGGCTTTCTTTTTCAGGGTCAATTGTTCAGATAACTAATTAGAAACAAATCTGAATATTAAAGACTTGATTGAAATGAATTTTACATTTATATTTTTTAATTGTAAAATTAAAACTGTAAAAAAGTTTGTAACTAATTTTGCTATACGATTTCAACTGTAGGTTTGAAAAAATTTTAATGATTTATATTTAAACTTCTTAAAGTCAAATATAAGTATTTTAGATGTTTTGTTTTCTACAACTAAAAATGAATAGGATATAAAAATATGTTTTAAAAAATAAATTATAAAGCATGATTAAAAAAAGATCTATGGTTTAAAAATTATTTGAACTGTAGAGAGACTCTATAACACTTCTAAAATACTTACCAATCAACCTTTAAAAGTATTTTACATTTGTTGTGAATGTGAAATTTGTTTTGTGAAATTTAATAATAAATTCAGAATAGTGACAAATGCTATATTCTTCAGTTTTGTTGGAAGTATATTGATCATAATTCTCACAAAACACACACATTGTTCCTTGATGGATTATATTACCTAGTATTAGTAGGCTAGTAACATACTTCAGATAGATGTGTGATAAGGACCAGACTTAAGGCTTACTGGGATCTTATTCTGGACTGTGTTGGGCTAAAGAGCCAATTACTATGTCTCTTATTCTGGACTGTGTTGGGCTTAAGAGCCCATTATTATGTCTGTGGCTTCTGTATCTAGCTTGTTTCATGGTTAGTATTTAGAATATACTCAAACAGTTTCTTTTGGCCCTTTTTTCATGAAGCTCTTAGTCAGGAGAAAATCTTTGAGGGAAATGGGCAAATGGTGCATGATCGCCGCGACGGTGGACAACCTCCCTGTAGAATACCAAGCCGGTGGGTGTTCCTTCAGGACCACTGATACCACCTCCTTCGCAAACGTCTCTGCAGGTATTGGCTTAACGTTTTGCGACAAAAACGCCCTTTCACGGATAGCTTCTTGGAAAGGCTTATATAGTTTCAGCTCAGGTAACTTGTTGAAGCTCGATATCCCTGAGTCGGCTATGTTTGATTGTATACCTCCTGGGGCAATGTTTATTACATCAATCCCAAATGGCCTTAGCTCCAACCTTAGAAAAATAAACAAAACAAGATAAACCATATGATCAAGCCGACAAAGAAGATTGCTGAAATATAGACAACCTTAATGTGTCTGTAAGAGCATGAAGAGCAGCTTTTGATGCAGTATAAACCCCTGCCCATGGTCCTGGTGCCATTGTGCTGATACTTCCTATGTTCACAATCTTTCCTTTCTTCTTTAACGCCATGTGAGGTACAACAGCTTGTGTCATCCTCATGGAACCTGCAAAAAAAAAAAAAAAAACTTTAGTCAGGAATTTTAACGAACACATTGTGATCATAAGAGAATTTGAGACATGTTTTAATTTACCGACCGAACACATTGGTGTTAAAGGTGTGCTCCATGGTCTGAATTGGAATCTCAGCGAGTGGTCCTATGCATTGAACTCCGGCGTTATTGACAAGAACATCGATCTGACCGAACTTATCGATAACTTCCGACAAGACTTTATACACGTTATGTTCTGACTGAACATCGAGCTTTTGTACTAAAAACTTGGGATCTTTCGCCAAATCGGCCATCGTGCTCTGCGATCGACTCGTCGCCACCACACGACAACCCTTCGACGAGAACTCACGAGCCAGCGCGTTGCCGATTCCTCCCTGAGAACATCCCGTGATGAGCACCACTGGCATCTCCTCGCTGCTTCCCATTCTTAACTCAGATTTTTTTTTTAAAGCAAGGTTTATTTTTCACTAAAGAAAATATGATGCTTCTTTGATGAGAAATCCAAAATTTAAGGATCGAACTGCAATAATTACGCCGAAGTCTCTCAACACATGAAATGGATGATGAAGTTTTTAAATATTACGTCTCTTCCCTCGAGAATTTTTCAACGTAAGCAGCGTTGTGACGTTGTCCCTTAAATTTGTTTTATCATATCCAAAGTTTGATTAAATAAACAGAAAATTACATTTGATTGATTTAGATATTTACTTATTTACATAAACTCATAAATACATAAAATAAAAACAGAAAGGAAATTAGATATGATGAACAAAGTGGAATCTAAGCAGAGAAGAAGCCATGTGAGATGGCAAGAGCGAACTGAGATTTAGCTTCAAACTTCTTTATCAGACTCTCTATCTTCTTCTCGTTGACTCCTATAGACATAGTCAACTTCGCTGGAACGTTCTTCCACCAATCAAATTCCAACGACGCCGAACTCGAATCCGCCGTCTGTCTCACCCTCCGCTCATACTCCTCCGCCACCAAAATCGCTATGTCCGCCATGTCACTCTCTCTCTCCTGCTTTCGGTTATCTCCGGTTATTGCTTGTCTCTCTCTTTCGTGTTTGGTTATCTCTGGTTCCAAACCAATAGATGATATTTATACTGCCTTGACGTGCGGCTTTGGATAAGGTTCGGTCTGTATTTCTCTTATTTTAAGTATTTTTTTATTAATATAAAATTTGGTTAATGGTTTTATAATCGCTCCCAATCTGTTGGTACCGGTGGTTTTCGTTGGCAGGTGGACACGGTCGGTTTTACTTTTCTTTTTCTTCCAATGGAAATGTTTTTAAAATCAATCAGTGTTTATCGTCGTTAATAAAACCATATTAAAAAATAAATCAGGGATTATCTAGATAAAATATTAGTTTTCTGTGGAAGATTGTTGAGTGCTTGCTTACCAAGGTCTGTGACATGTCATTGACGTATGAATTATCTGTATAAAATACTAATTCAGTGTGGAAGGTTGTTGAGTGCTTACCAAGGTCTGTGTCGTGTCATCGACGTGCGGAACTAAAAACTATGGGTCATAAACTGGACAGAGTGACACTATTCTCTACAGTTGAGAAAAGACGGGTGTGTCTCTTTCAGTTTATGTTCCACACTAGAATTGCTTTAAGCCCATTTGTAAAACTAAACCCATTAGTAAAATTTAACCCATTTGTAAAACTTAGCCGAATAATTATACAGATGATTGTTTCCAACTTAATTATATGGGCCTATTTCGATGAAGAGCCTCACATCGGTTGACTACATGGTTTATGATCATTCTCTGCACTCAAAACGGATTTCTTTACAAAGGTTACAGTTAGAGTTCAGGGAATATTACGTTCTTTCCAATAATTGGTTTCTATAATATGTCTGTAAGTCTTAACTATTGTGAACGTAAAAATCTGTAAAACAAATAAACTAAATTTGAATTTATAACTAATATGAGATCTGATTCAAAATACGGTTGTGTGCATGACAGAGAATATAATCTGAAAGGAAAGTGAACGTAGAGAAGAGAACAAAGTAATCTTAAATCGTGTGATAGTTTTGTTGTTATTCTTGAACAGGCCAAAGTCTTCAACAATTGCGACGATTAGGAGTTTTTTTTTCTTTTCTTTTGTCGTTGTTGTTGAAGAGGCAAAGGCTTCGACGTTTAGGAGTCTTTTTGTTGTTTTGTTTTGTCGACTATTAGGAGATTAATTTCGACTATAAAACCAGTATAATTTTAAATCGAATATTTATCTAACATATTCACTGTAATACCCAACTTACTAAAGCATGACACGTTTACACGTAAGTAGATAAGTGGGATCTACTTATAACATATGACGTCTTTTCCGAGTCTCGTAGGGGCGTGGATCCCCTGACTCGTTTAAATAATTCGTTTAAAAGTAAGCTAAGTAATTATTATACTAATTTGCTGGGTAATCTTTCTTTTTCTTTATCGAGAATCTCTTCTCAAATAATTCTTAAAGCACTCGATATCTCTACCAAAGAATCAGATCTAGAAAAATATGTGTTAATATGATTTGTTTTAGCTTGCCAATACAAGACTATGAATATGGCAATTTTACTTTGACGTAATTAATTAATACGGTTTTTTGGAAAATTATTCTAAGAATATATAAAGACTAAAGTGCCTAGTTAATTTACATGGTCGTATGACGAAAACAATGACCCAAAACGTCTTCTCAATCAACACTCTGAGGCTGCATGTATGAATAATGTGTCTACATGAGCACATATCAAATGTATAATAGTCATGGTATTAATACTATAAAATCCATTAACAAAAATACGATTGTATAATAAATCAGATATGGTCCAAGGTCCATCGCTGGGGCCCAAATATTGCCTTACTTCTAACTTCTATTAACACCTTTAACATCCATTATTTAGGGTCTGACTGGTTTAAACACAGCGGTTGCGGTTGCGGCTGCGGGCGTTTGCGGATGCGGATGGTTACGGTTTCTAGCGGTTTTAAGAGATTTGTACGACTGGTTCTGCGGTTAGAAATTGGTGCGTTTGCGGGATACTTATGACTGGTTAACTACCAAATACAACTGCGGTTAAATAATAAATTAACAATATTTATATTTTATATAATTATAAAAATATCAAAAATCATAATATTATAATAAATATGAAAATTATATTTAGAAAGTTATAGTTTAAATTTTTTAAAATTATAGAAAATATTTTTATTTTTAAAATTTTATAATATTAATTAAAACATAATAGATATATTTTAGTTTTTAATAATTCGATTTTAAAAAATTTATTGAATATTTTTATTTTTGTATTTATATCGTTTTTAAAGAAAAAAAGAAAAAAAATTATCCTCCCGCAACCGCAAACGCTAGCTGGAATCAGCTTTTGATTTTAAGAGATTCGGAGCGGTTTGAAGCGATTTGTAGCGGTTTGTATGATTGTTTCGAAACGCTGTCAACCACTACCAACCGCAAAAGCTGTGTTTGCGGGTGATAGCGGGGAAACCAATCAAGCTCTTAATAAAACGTTGGTATTAATTGCACAGTATAATTTTTCATCAGTTACATATATCCTATTGGTAAAGTTTGCATCTCATCTAGGCTCATGCACGTGCCATTGCATTGATCCAGTTCTCTGCCTGTACTCAGCAGATTATTGATTTTTAATTAGATTCTAGTCTATGAAAGCAAAATTCGATTTACAAATCAATGATTCTTCATGTTGGTGTGAATACAACACTAATAATGTTACTAATTTCTTGGTTGCATTGTTTTTTTTTTGGCAATTGTATATATACGGCGGTGTGTCTCGACCAATATTGAATTATGTAAATGGAATTTTCTTGGAAAATTATGATACAAATCATTCTTTTTCAAAAACCAAAATCACTTTATTTAAACGTAAAATTGTATAACTAGTTATATTTGATCAGTTAAAATAGTACTCATATTTCAAATTCATTAATAAGTTATATTAGATAGATTAATTAGTCAGATGTTCGAATTCATAGCATCTCTCTTTGACAAAGGCAAATCCCATAGCATCTATATATATATATATTTGTATTTCGAATACGTATAGCTATTGGTTTAAAACGCTATACATAAACATAATATTAGGAAAAAATCTAAATTCAGAAAAAAAAATAAAAAATAGAAAAATAGAGAGAAAAATAAAGAATCACCAGGAGAGACTTTTAGAATAGTTGGCATCTTCTTACTAGTTGATCGCAAACAATTATTGCATCAGTTATATTTTTAGTGATTATTCGTTTATTTAATAAAATATTAATTTTAAAAAACTCATTATCGACTCTAACCGTTGTGGATAGCCTTAGTAGCTAAAACCATTGCTTTATTAAAATAAACAAATTTATCTTGAAATTTGTATAAAATATACAAGAATGGATTCAGAGCCCCTCCATTGACACGATATTTGAGCATAAAGTTCTCAATTTAAATTAAAGTGTATGTATATATAAATATTAATATTTAAATATAAAAATCTCAAAACGGAAAATCCAATTTAAAATTTCTCAAATTATAATTTTTGGGGTTTTCATGATTTCGAGAACCCAACATAATATTTCTATTGTATAAGTTTTTAAAAACTTCTTATGAGATATCTCCAATAAAATTACTTTAACCTCGTTCATGCCAAAAATATGAACAGGAAAAGAATGAAAATCCAAACACGAGGTATAGCCACTAGTGGTGGCAAAATCACTTTATAAGATAGCACTTGAAAATAATTCTACAAATGGGCAAAAGCTTAGTGTTTAATGTGTGACATATCTTTTTCTATCTTCTCGTTTTAAAGTTATATACAATTAAATATTTTATCCAGCTGGAATAAAATTGATGTATATTAATATATGTGGATATAGTGTGAAATGAAGTTCACCAATATCTATCATATAGTATGGATCGTACGGTTAAAAAGGCACAATCATATTGAATTGCGTAGCTTTTTACACACAAATCATTTGCACGATCGATGTTTCATCAGAAAGAAAGAAAAAGATCAAATTATATACAAAATTATTTACTTATTAAGCTTATCCTGGAGTACTCCTCTTACTAGACAAACCAATATATTAGATCATGCATCTTTTATAATTTTTTTTTTTGATCAATCATCTTTTATAATTTCTTAAAATAATATATCTCATCGTTATTGTACCTAATTTATGAAACTTATCTTCTCTCTCCCTATGTGTATACGCATGTCCCCTGAAAGATCTCACGTCATGTATTTATTATTTATCGTAAATGTTTTAAAAGCATTGTTCGTAATCGTAACCCTGGATGCTATATATGTGCAATCTTTTGATAAATTAATGCTATATATACATAAAAACTGACAACAAAGTTTTTATGCTTCGGCATTTCACGCAGGCAGATACAACTTTATAGACTTCTAAAAGTCTCAGTTCAATTAGTTATAGTTTCTAAGCTAGATATAAATTATAATCAATGTATAATGATAGGTTTATGGTCTAAAATCTAATTGTGGGAATCAAGTCTAAGACCTGCACAACTTTTTCATTAACTATTTTCTACAAAACTACAGCCAAAAAATGATTTTTAATCATAATTAAAATGCATATTGTCTCCTATGGGGTTTGAAGAGCCAATCTGTTTGAATACACCAATTAAAAGTTGCATTAGGTGATTCCTTCACGTAATTAACTCTAAATTCTAATAGTCTAACCTGTTTGGACTTCCAAAGGCTAATAACCAAGTTTTTTAAAATAAATTATACTCGTTTTCCACAATTATGATTTTATCATCCACAATAATAATATATGCATGGATTTTTTCCTGATCATATACATTAGCATTATCATCTTTTGCCGTAATTAACAAAATAAACATTGATTAGTTCCGAACAAGCCATGCTTGCCGTTCGCTTATTTGCTTAGCTGATATTATAATAATGCATCAAGTGATATAGTATAACAATTAACAACTTGTAAAAAAGAAAGATTATAAGTAGGTTTGATTAGTGAGACAGCTATGATATTTGGATAAACATCAGTATTTTTATATTTATAAAGTATAAATAACAGCTTCTCGAAAGAAAAAGTCTTTGATTACGGATTTTAGTTAACTAGTAGTATTTATTTTAGAAGTAGCGGTTATTACGTCACAATAATCGAAGCAGAATTTCGGCTTATCTAGTCTCCATACTCCCACTCATGACGACGCGAGTATCATACTGTCTTCTCTTGAACTGCTAAGTTTTATTCCAGAGAAACTCAAGTTGAAAGAAAGATTTATTAGAATTTTTATTAAATTGTTTATAGTTTTTTTAAAATACCAAGACCGGTTCTTAAAACACGATCAGCTTGAAGGCTTCCCGTGAAAAGACCGACGCATGCGAGGGTCATAGAAGCCAGACGTGCGCAAGGTAGAACCTTTGTTTCTTGAACAAACTATAAAAGGAAGAGAATAAAAAACGGATCTACCTGGTGCGCACATCAGCGAGAGGTAGTGGAGACGTGACAACTGAATAAAAAACGAATAACAATTTCAATTTTAGTTTAGTTAAAATAATAATTTTATGGATATTAAGATTCGAATCATACATATTAATTCGCTGCTAAAAAAAAAAAAAAATTTGGTGCGGAAAACAGTTTGTTTGTTCTTTTTTTTTCATTCATTCTTTTTGCACTAATCGGTACAAAAATGTACAGTATGTGATAAAATGGTACACTCCACAAAAGTATTAATACGTAGGAAAAATAGCATATAGACATGTAATAACCACCGAGAGAATACACACACACAAAAAAAACTAAACGATGCATAAATAGTAATTATTAATATATCTTTCTGACGATGGAAGTTTTTAAATAACTACGTCAAATGTCTCATTTAAGTTGTCGTGTTCTCTCGTGATTCCTTTTCTTCTTCTTCTTCTTCTTCTTCAAGATGAGTTTTTGATTTTACCAAAAAAAAAAGATGAGTTTTTGAGATAGAAGGAAGAGCTTTTAGAATCCATTGGTGTCCAACTTCGTACTTCTTGGCTTTACGTCCGGTCTTGTCGCTAAAGCCTTCTTTCTTTCCTTCATGGTTTTGGCCACATAAGTTGGCCTTCTCCAAGCCATCGACTTGACGCAAGAACCCATCAGAAGGTTTGGATTTAGATCTCTGTTCTTGAGTTTGCTTTCTCCGTAGACAAAGCAAGAGAGTGAGTGAAAAGTCAGAGATTTCACGGCGTCGTTTATGAATCAAACCCTTCCACTTTGACTTTACTCCTGTTTATTCTAATCTTGTTATCACTTAAAAACAAAAATGTTTTTATATAATTGGTTTTTTATTTTCTTTTTGTTTCCCATTTTCTCTCTTGACCGATTGTATAAACTTGGTGAAGTACTTCAACATGTTTTCTGTGGGTTGCTTGGAGTTGAAGCTGTTAATGATTCGAATATTGCTGAGAGTTATGTTGTATTACAAAAGTTTCAATCTATATCCTTTGTCAAAAAAAAAGTTTTAATCTATATCAACTTCTAGAACATGTGTGCTTGACTTCATGATTGTTGGCTATCTTCTTTTGATTTCACCTTTTAACCATAGTTGCGTACAAGAATTTAACTGTTAATCTTGTTAAGTTGGTCCACCTTTAGTGCTGAACATAAAGTGACATTCTCAATAAGTGCAAACTTGACTTCTGAAGCGTTTTTTCTTTCTTTCTTTCTGATTAACACATGATCTTATCTATTAACACCCTTCAAACACTATTGAGGATAAGGTTCTTTAGCAAAGTTATAGTACTTTGTTATTATCACTGGAGGTCATGGATTATAGTAGGAGAACGAGGGATTGGGTGATAGAACAGTTAGTTAAAAGCTCTTAACCTTTATCTTATTTTAGCTGATCATTACAAGACATGTTTCACTTATGATCTCTTTTGGTGTTCTCCAAGGTCTTTGGGAATTTTCATGAACTCTCAAATTTCTTTCTTTGTATAAAATCTTTTGAATATGGAAAAAGTGGTTTTGTTATTTTCTCCTGATTTAGGAATCAAAACCAAGAACTATTACAACTTTTACTATTTTCTTTGACTCTTTATGATCTATCTTTTTGTGTGGTTAAAACCTAATACCCATCTTTTCTGATTGGCTCTTTGGAATTCATGATTTGTTTGGTTTATATGCTTTCACACATTGGCCTAATAAGCTTCGTATTCTTCTTAAATTTGCAGTTGAGGGAAGTATGAATTCAACATCAACACACTTTGTGCCACCGAGAAGAGTTGGTATATATGAGCCTCTCCATCAGTTTGGTATGTGGGGAGAAACTTTCAAGAACAATATTGGCAATGGGGGAGATATGAACACTCCTAGCCACATTATTATACCGAATAATCAAAAACTAGACAACAACAACTTGGTAATCTTCTTGCTTTCCTTGTTCTTTTAATCTCTTAAATTCATAATCCTAAATGCTTTCATTCCATGAAACCACTTCTTTGTAGTCAGAGGATACTTCACAAGGAACAGGAGGAACTCCACACATGTTTGATCAAGAAGCTTCCACGTCCAAACATCCTGATAAGGTAATTGCTAATGACTATTGCTTTTATCAGTTTTATTTAACGTGGATCGTATGGACTGATCACATTATTTACTCCCTTAGAACATAATCTTTTGTTACAGATACAAAGACGGCTTGCACAAAACCGCGAGGCTGCTAGGAAGAGTCGCTTGCGCAAGAAGGTATGCAAAAACTTATCACATTATTTATTCCCTTAGAACATAATCTTTTTTTTTTATTTATTCATTGGGAGATTCTGTGTGCAGGCTTATGTTCAGCAGCTAGAAACAAGCCGGTTAAAATTAATACATTTAGAGCAAGAACTCGACCGTGCTAGACAACAGGTTTAACGAGAGCAAAATCAAAATATTCAGTTTCTTTCCTTTTCAAAAACATATCGCAAAATTCTCATAGAAAAATTGGATATAATCTCAGGGTTTCTACGTTGGAAATGGCATAGATACTAACTCTCTCAGTTTCTCGGAACCCATGAATCCAGGTTTGTAACAAAAAACAGACTGTATTGTAGTCTTTCTTGTGTGACAAGGATCAAAACTTAAACATCAAGAATAATGCAGGGATTGCTGCGTTTGAGATGGAGTATGGACACTGGATTCAAGAACAAAACAAACAGATATGCGAACTAAGGACTGTTTTGCAAGGGCAAGTTAGCGATGTTGAGCTTCGTTTGCTAGTTGAAAACGGCATGAAACATTACTTTGATCTTTTCCGGATGAAGTCAGCAGCTGCGAAAGCAGATGTTTTCTTTGTCATGTCAGGGATGTGGAGAACTTCTGCAGAACGGTTATTCTTGTGGATAGGCGGGTTTCGACCCTCGGATCTTCTCAAGGTAAAACGCACAGTGTTAAATTTTATGAAATTCCAACTTAAAACCAATTGGAGATAAATGGATTGACTATAAAATGTTTGACGTGGAAACTTATATTCTCATACATCGACTATAAAATGTTCTTGAGTCCATTATAAAGATTTTCTTGATTATTTGCAGGTTCTTTTGCCACATTTTGATGTCATGACGGATCAACAGATACTAGATGTATGCAACTTAAGACAATCATGTCAACAAGCTGAAGACGCTTTGTCACAAGGTATGGAGAAGTTACAACACACGCTTGCGGATTGCGTTGCAGGTGGAAGACTTGGTGAAGGAAGTTACATTCCTCAGGTGAATTCTGCGATGGAGAGATTAGAAGCTTTGGTCAGTTTTGTAAATCAGGTACAAATCATACCAGTAATCTTTTGTTGGTTTTAAGACGGTTAGTATCAGTTTTGTTGAGTTGTTTTGCATTGTTTCTCTAGGCTGATCACTTGAGACACGAGACATTGCAACAAATGCGTAGGATCTTGACCACAAGACAAGCGGCTCGAGGGTTATTGGCTCTTGGCAGTGGCGGAGGCAGAAATGAGTTTCAAGAGGGTCAATAATATTACCATAAGCAAATGATCAATCCAAAATGTTTATTGACTAGGTGCACATAGAGTATTTAGACTAGATCATGAGGGTCATAATACTAAATTATCTATGAAAAGTGAATTATATAAGCATGAAAATTAAATTTGTCAAAAGTCACATGGGTCAATTGACCCCCCTCATGTCAAGCTAGCTCCGCCACTGGCTCTTGGTGAGTATTTTCAGCGGCTTAGAGCCTTGAGTTCGAGTTGGGCAACTAGACACCGTGAACTAACATAGATTTTGAGTTTTTGGAAACAATTGAACAAGAAAAAGACCACCAAGAAGAATCAAGAATGAAGATGTGTGCATCTTTAAAACAGAGGATTGATTACTCGGAACAAATGGGTGTTACTGCCGGTAATTAATTTTTATTTCTGCGGTGGAATCAGGGAATTTGAGAAATATATTGATAAAGCTGTAAATATCAGAAGAGGGAGCTGAGTGCAACGATTTTTACTTTGTAGCTTTTATAGAGAAGTTTTTCTGATGTTTGTTTGAATATATAGAACTTGGTTCCTGATAGATAATATAATACATTAGTGTATGTGTGTGTTCGAGTTATTAACTATCATCTTGAGTATTTTGAAAATATAGAACATTCAAACTAACGGTCTTCATCTTGATTATGTACGATCACACTATCATTAATAAACATGTTAAGAGTTAAAAAAAAAAAAGAACATTCAAGCAAATTATAAAATAATATAAAAATTCACGTATAATATTTTCTCACATCACACTAAAGTATATTTGTATTATACTAAACCTATTTACATTATATTTAATTTTTCTTATACATTTTGTCATTAAACCAACAATAATTGTATTACTTGAGATTAGAGACACAACCTTTTTATTTAATCAAACAAACTGGATTAAGAGGATTTCTACTTTAAAACTTTTCTAAACTAGAAACTATAGGTAATGTTTTTTTTGTATAAACTATCTGCAATTTAGATACTATTGGGAAACTTTCGTAATTAATGATAAATACAGGGGCAACGGAGAGATATAAGAGAAGCCTCGTCCCGACAGTTTGATTCGTTATCTTCTCAGAACTCGCGAGTGAAGTCTTCTTCTTCCGACAATGCTTAGCCTCTCTATCACCTCACCAGGGACAGCGGCGACTTTCCTCAGAGGAGCTAGCTCGGCGACTTCAACCTCGTCTTCGTTCCATGGCGTCAGAATCCGGCACGAGGTCTCCGCTCGCGTGCCGGCGGCGACGGTTTCATCGTCGTCTGGTAAAACAATGGTGGTGATGATGTCGAAAAGAGAGGCGGAGCTGAAAGATATAAGGGGGAAGACGACGGAGGAGCTGAACGAGGAGGTGATTGACCTTAAAGGAGAGCTCTTCATGCTCCGTCTCCAGAAATCGGCGAGGAACGAGTTCAAGTCTAGCGACTTTCGCCGCATGAAGAAACAAGTAAGAGCTTCTTTCTTCTTTGTTAAAATTTTAATATTTTTTATTTATACAAATTTGGAGGCTTTTCTATTTTCTTTATGTAAATTTTCTTCAAAAAAAAAAAAAAATTATTAGAGACCAATGAGTCTTGAGCTTGTTGCAATATCTTGTGTAGTTATTTAAGTGGCAATTAATTCACCAAGCTAAAGGTATGTTATTTTGGCTGTACTTTTCTCTTTTTTTTGTGGTACTTAAGAGATGTATGTTATTTTTGGTTGTGATGTGATTAATTTAGGTGGCGAGGATACTGACGGTGAGAAGAGAGAGGGAGATAGAGGAAGGGATAGGGAAGAGGTTGTCTAGGAAGCTTGACAGGCAGTGGAAGAAGAGCATTGTAGTCAGACCACCTCCTTCTCTCAAGAAGCTTCAAGAGGAGGAAGCTGCTGAAGAGGCAGCTGAAGCTGCCAAATCTGCTTGAATGCCCCAGCCATTTGATTGTTCGGTCTCTTCTTCTTGTTTCCTTGGGATGTTATTGTCTCTCTGTTGTTGCTTTTTTGGTTTATAAACTCTCCTCATCAAGTAGTTTGCATATGAATTATATGGTTTAATGTTTTTGATCCCAGAATCTATTACCAATCTGACTGAGAACCAAGTATTACACTCCACACGGCTGAAAATTAAATAAAGAATGTCGTTCTGTTTTGGTTCAAACGTATGCAGCAATGAAAGCAAAAAAATTGGGGCGAGAGAGGCTCGAACTCTCGACCTCAGGATCACTCAATAGCTATGAGACCTACGCGCTAGCCAACTGCGCCACCGCCCCTTTGGATTCTCTGGCTACTTTATTTTATAAACTAATTCTTTCTCGACAAGGCTATCCAAAATGCCTGAGACTTGTGAATGAAGATGTGTTGTCTGAAACTTTTGTGATCATCTTAAAAATAAACTCTATTATTAGAAGGGAAATAAGAATCAGATACAAGTGGACTACACAAACCCACCAACACTGATGACAATACATCAATGAAACCAACCACAGTGATTTATATATATCTAGTGTTCTCCCGCTCTTGGCTTTACGAGCTCCCAGGAACAACTTGTCAACACAAGAACCTTTCACATTTTTCATTCGCCAGTTTAGTGAAAGAACATTTGTTTGGATGTTGAGGGTTCCTCTGCTTTGTTGTCTTTCCCTTCATCAGTCACTTGCTTGCTTGCTACTCTCAAACATCTTCCCGTTCTTTGCAATTGTTAGGATAAGCTCCAGCTGCTTTCGCTGTTGATCCTATAAAGCAATTAACCACAGCTTTCTCTAAGCTCAAAGTAAACTAGTATGGTCCTCTTCAGTTCAGGCATGACAGAATCTTAAAAGACAATTCTTTTGAATAATAATAGATGTACCTGCATAGCGAGCAGAACCTTTTGAATCTCGCCAAGCTCCTTCTCCAGAATCTCTTGTTGTGCAGCTAACACTCTTGTAGCCTCAGAGTTCTTTTGAGCCAAAGCTGCAGTCTTTGCACAAAAACAGACCAAATTCTTTCAGATACATACAAACACCCAAAAGAAGAACTAAACTTGACGTAAAGACAAGCTACATTGACCATTCAGACAAGGTCCATATTCAAGTGAAGCAAAAGCTTTTACCTCAGAAATGGGCTGCTTGAGAGCTTTCCGGGTGACTCGAAACCGGATCCCCAGTTTCTCCAGATGCCTTGACAAAACTCTAACAACGGTGGTCGACGTTTTCAGCTCCTCTTCAAGCTTCTCCAACCTTCGAATCAGGTTCGTCCCTTCGCCGTCACTCGTTCCTCTGCAAATCCTCATCCATTGCCGCCGTCTAAGCCAAGAACCAGACGCGACAGAACCCAACAACCCGACAAAACCCAAAGACAGAACCTTCCTCCCGATTTCGCCGACCACCAAGTAGTTCACCGCGAGAACCACCGAGACCACGGCGGAGGATACAATACAAAGCACCTCTGCGACAGAAACAAAGCTGCTGACATCGAAACCATCAGTAGTAGAGGAGGAGCTGTCTTCGTACGATTCGGTAGAAGACGCGTGAGCTCTACAATCTGATTGGTGACGTGGAGTGGTGACGTGGCGGAGGAGGAGGATAGGTTGAGGGAACTGTTTAGCATTCCGGTGAGAAGTCCGTACAGCGAAGCAGAGGTTGTTGCTTCTGCTGATGCGGACAGGATTCGAACCAGATAAGAAAGCGTATCGACAAGGAAGCGATAAGGACATTATCGTAATGTCTTCTCGGATCTCTCCGACAAGTGAACTCAACTCAAACTCGAGTCACTGTAAGAAATGTCTAGCGAGGACTTTAAAACTGCGTCGTATAGACTTACAATGTATATGCTTTAACGGTGACACCAAATTAACTTCTTCTCCCTTTGTCAGTGATTTCAACAAATATTAAAACCCAACCACATAATGTAACACATAACAATATGAAACTTGTAAAACCAGCCAAGATTCGAAAAAGTTTACATGCGAAGTTGTTAAAACAAAGAGAGCAGAGAAGTCACTGAAAGCTCAAACAATGGAATGATATAAGACATGTTCAAACCATGTAAGGTTTTTTTTATTGGTATGGCATGTAACGCATTGGTCTTCTGAACCTTGGAACTTTCCTGCATAAAGATTAAGAAAGGAACCAACAGGAAAATTAAGAAAGAGAAGAAAACTGTGAGAAAATATACAATGTGTATTGGTGTTAAACGAACTCTTACCCATAGCCATAAGGAGAATACATGTACGGAGACATGAAAGGTCTGCGGAAGCCCATGTACGGGTTGAACCTTCTACCACGGTGCTGTTTCAATCCGGGAACGTTTGTTCTCTTAGGCAACACCTGCAAATTAAATTTCAAACCCAGATGAGAAGACAATGGAATCATTGTGAAAGTGTTATAGCAAGAAGCTTTTGTGTAGTAGTACCTTTAACTGACGACCATGTAACTCTGATTCATTCAGTAGTAGAGCCTCTTGTATAGCTTCAGCTTCCACAAACTCGACATAAGCAAACCCCTTTGGCTGCCCGAACTTGTCTGTCAGAATCGTCACCCGGTGGACAGTGCCGCATGATTGGAAGTGTTGCTGCACTTCTTCAGGTGTGCATGCGTAATCAACCTGCACAGATAGCAGATATGTGCCTCTTTTTCTTTTTCTTTTTTTTTTTGCTCTAAAACGTATTCTTTTCTTTGTTTTTTTTTTCTTTATATTTTTTTTTCTTTTGCACTTTTTTTGTTTTTTTCAATCATTTTTTGCTCTAATACGCATATTTTTTTAACTTCGAAAAAAAAACAAAATGTAGAGACCCCACTAGAACTTCTGATATGAGAATAATCCTGCGATTGTAGTTAGTGAGAAAAGTCATAACTCATAAGAGAAGCAAAACTCATAACCTCAAGATCTTAAGTTATATGAAGAATGCATCTCCTTTATAAAACCCCTAAGTCACTTTAACAACAAAACTCCCTCAAGAAACTAAATTTTAAGATATATTCAACACTCTCATCAGTCATCACCCATTTCTACCATTCTAATTTCACTGAACAGATATCCACTGCATGCCATAACAACAAAGATATACAATCACACTAATATTCATGGTTAACTACTGATATATTCAGATTATAGACTCACAAATAAACTAATAATACTTCTAAAGCTCTTCTTTTAATCAACTGAGCTAGTCAACAACGCACACTATCAAATCAACCAAAGAAGCATATACTTACATTGCCAACGAAAACAGATCGAGCATCGACCTCCTCCTTGCCTGCTTGATCTGCTGCCATAGTAGCAGGATCTGCAAAAAAACAAAAATTGAATTTAACAAAAGAAGTTGATCTACTGCAGCTAACGAATCAGAAACAAACCTTGAGGACCCATATCCTTCTCGACCTTGGCCTGCATCTCGCGAAGAGCAGCAGCTTCGTCCTCTATCTCTTTCAATCGTTTCTTCATCTCATCCAACTCCTAATTATAAATACCAAATCAAATCAAATCAAATCAATCAGTAAGAGAGAGAGAGAGAGAGACCTTAGCGGCATCGTCATCAGCTGCAGTCATCATGTCCATGTCTCCATCCATCTCTCCGACGTCGGGGATTTCTCCGCCGTATACCTCGTGCTCCTCTTCCTCCATCGCCTCTCTCTCTCTCTCTCTCCCCGTCAGGTTTAGCCGATTTGGATAGTGTGACACGTAATCAATCATCGTATCCGGCCCATTTATCATTCCTTAATGGGCCTTTACAGGCTCAATTTCTGACCTTTTCGTTAATTATTATTAGTATTTGCTATTTTGAAATTGCATAATCAATCAAATCTGTCGAATCTCAAGTCATCAGAATATCAAAACACGTCACCAATAAATTAACCCCTTTGCCGAGGTGAAACGTTGAAAGGTCTCTGTTTCCTCGGGACCAAAAGAACTAACGGTAACATTTTCTTCATTTTTTTACCGGTGGATGATAAATATTTTCTCTTTAAAAATATTGGAAAAAAAAAAAGAAAACCAACGGTAACTTTCACTAAAACCCCACACCATCTGTCTATATAAACAAACAATGGCAGCTTCCTTTCTTACCACCACTCTTCCTTCTTAATCTTGTTCTCTCTCTCTCTTTCTCAAGAAACGATGGTGTACTTTCATAGACTGTGAAGTAAAGACCTTGAAGGAAGTATTGAATAGTGTCGCCGCATCATATATACGATGCGAAGCTTCCCTCTCACGCCTCGGCTCATTACCAAAACATGCCTTGCGCTCTACGCTCTCTTCAGATCAGAGTCTAAATCCCATCTTAATCACTTGAAGGCAGGTATATTCTTTTTCTATTATCATCTCTCTCTTTTATTTTTTTGAATCAACATAAAATTTTAAAATTAAAAAGATTTCAAACTTTTTTAAGAGAAATTTTAGTATATTGTTTTGATTAATTATGAAAACTTTAAGATGCATGATGTGAAAACTATTCGATACATATGGCCATTCAGTTGATTTATCAATTGTACGTAAGCGATTGTATGATTGTTTTTGTTTTCACGAATTGTATTCATTTAGTTTAATTTCTAAATTGATCATTCACAATATAAAAATTACTCTTAAAAATTGTTTTCTCAAAATAAACATTTCTATTATCATCTCTCTTTTTCTTTTTTGAATAAAAATAAAAATTAAAAAGACTTCAAACTTTTTTTAAGAGAAATTTTGGTATATTGTTTTGATTAATTATGAAAACTTTAAGATGCATGATGTGAAGACTATTCGATACATATGGCCATTCAGTTGATTTATCGATTGGACGTAAGCGATTGTATGATTGTTTTTGTCTTCACGGATTGTATTCATTTAGTTTAATTTCTAAATTGATCACTCACAATATCAAAATTACTCTTAAAAAATGTTTTCTCAAAATTACTTTGATTGCATATATAGTTAAATGTTGCATGTTATAACATTAATTAGAGAAACCCATATCAGACACTAACCCTGAGAGTTTAATAATTGTTTCGAGGGATCCATCGGAGGAAGTTAACAACAGCATGATGGCATTTGGGCTCCTCGAAGTAGAAGAAGGAGAAGAAGCTGTTATATAGGTTGATAACCAGGAAAGCCCAACTGCTGACCAGAAGCCCACGTGATAATTGCATCCTCTAAAGAGAGCAGTGGGTGAAAGCCCAGAGAAAAAGAATACTAGAATAGTGAACCTCTAGTAGTAGACAGTGGAAATTTAAGATGAAAACGTTTTGTAAGTAATGTTTTTGTGTTGACAAAAAAAAGAGTAATGTTGTTGTAAAACTTTAGTTTTCACATTAATCTCTTATTTATAGTTTGAAAATTTTATCCTTTTTTTTTACTATGTGTTTTATATAGTTAGTTACCTTAAGAAAAGTTTGTATTGACAACAACAACAAGATATTAAAAGTAGTATTTACAAATTGTTACTTTGTTTCATAACGATACGAAAAAATAAGAGTAAAAATTGTATTTACACCAACTTGTTAAAAAATTTCATCGATTAACTCAACCAATAAGAGATTTCAAAACAAAAGAAATACATTTTTTGTTGGTTCTGCAAAAATGCGCAGCATGATCTCTCTCTATCTAAACTTCGTGCCTGGACAAGAATCAAGCAGTAGTATCTTCCACCACCACTATTAAAAATTATTGTCCTAGAACATTAATAAATAAATTAACCAATAACACCAAGATTTGTTATCATAATTACTAGTAACAAATTGATGTATATTTTACAATAACGCAAAAGTATACATAAAACAGTTGAAAGAAGGCAGAACAATTTGTGATTCGGTAGTTGAAATAATTTAATATTAATTAAGCTGAACAATTACGTTTTCTATATATGAAAAAAAAAAAAAGGAATAGAAAAAGCTTTCTCCATCATCAAACGAACCGAACCGAGATCGAACCCAACCACCGAGGAGAAAAAAGAAAAGAGAAGAGAAGGAAGACGAGTGGAGCGATCTCTCTCTCTCTCGATCGTTCTTTCATACAATTATTTTAAATTAAGATAAAATCAGGCAATCTGTAGTGTCGATGTTAATTAAGCTGAACAATTACGTTTTCTATATATGAATAATAATAATAAAAAAAAAGGAATAGAGCGTGGAAGCTTTCTTCAACATCCGAACCGAACCGAGATCGAACCCAACCACCGAGGAAAAAAAGAAAAGAGAAGGAAGACGAGTGGGTCGATCTCTCTCTCTCTCTCTCTCTCTCTCTCTCGATTGTTTCTTTCATACAATTATTTAAAATTAAGATATAATAATCAGGCAATCTGTAGTGTCGATGTGGGTGTTCTACTTGATCTCGTTGCCGCTAACCCTAGGATTAGTAGTTTCCACGCTCCGTTACTTCGCCGGACCTGAGATTCCTCGCTACGTTCTCATCACCGTCGGTTACACCTGGTTCTGCTCCGTCTCCGTCATCATCCTCGCCCCCGCCGACATCTGGACGGTACGGTACCCACCCATCTCCATCGTTTTTGTTATTATTATTCAATTGGAATTGGGATTGAGATTTCGCTGAACAAATGTGGAGATTAATTAGCTTACTAGTTTAGTCTCTTTAATCTGTTGAGGTTTTTAGATTAGTGCCAAGATTTTGACTCAATTAGGTTACCGGTTCTTAGCGTAATCTAAGAGATGTCTCTTAGTTTTTTTTAAATTAAAAGTTAAGAGACCGTATCTTATATTACGCTAAGAACCTTATCCTAAGAGACATGCTCTTATGAGACTAGGAGAATCATAGGGGTCTTCTTTGCTTTTTGCAGACACTGTCTTTGCCACCTAATCATCCTGAGAATGGTGCTATTTCCTTCTTGTGGAGTTGGTCTTACTGGAGTACCTTTCTTCTCACCTGGTATGAACTCCTCTAATTCCTGAAGTGGCTTTCTACTTACACTTTGTTTTCCACCCAATACTTAGTATAATGTGCCCTCACTTTGATCAAATCCAAATTTTAGCATGAAAGGATGTTCCCTATTTAGAATAGAAAGTTTACCACATGGTTCTTATGTGATCAAATAAATTTTATCTTTACGTGTGTAAATTGTTTAGTAGGTGTATCATTTACCTACCTCATATATTAAAAACTATGTTTCCTCTAAGCAGGGCTGTGGTGCCACTTATTCAGGGTTTCGAAGATGCTGGTGACTTTACCGTCTCGGAGAGGCTCAAGACTAGCGTTCATGTCAACTTAGTTTTCTATCTTGTTCTCGGCTTCATTGGTCTTCTCGGTCTTATCCTTCTCATCATGCTCCACAGGAACTGGTATGATTGAATATATTGGCTTCGTATCTCTCCAGCCTTTCATAAGAGGAAAATATTTAGTGTTGTTACATTTGTTCCTGGAGTATTTGACTAGGCGTTCTTGTAATTTAACAGGACAGGAAGCATTCTTGGTTATGCTATGGCTTGCTCAAATACCTTTGGGCTGGTCACTGGTGCATTCCTTCTTGGCTTTGGCTTGAGCGAAATTCCTAAGACCCTTTGGAGGAATGCAGACTGGACCACCCGCCAAAAAGTTCTCTCCCACAAAATTGCCAAAATTGCTGTGAGACTTGATAATGCACATCAAGAACTCTCAAATGCGATTGTAGTAAGTACTCATCTGCTCTCATTTACCCTCTCTGTTTCAAAGTTGATTATGCATGCCAGTGTCACCGTAGATCATGACTTCCTCATTGGTGCTATTCAAGATCTAAGGAGATATTCTATTTAGCAGACTTGTATGCGAAGTAATTTCTCTTCACGTAGTTAAGTCCCTTAAGGTTTTAGCAGTCCAAATAAGTATAAGCTGTGCTCCCTTTAAGAGATGGTGACACGTGTTTGTTTGCTTGTCAGACTTTTTATCACTTAATAACCATTGCCTTGTTAGGTTGCTCAAGCGACTTCTACTCAAATGTCCAAGCGTGATCCTATGAGACCATACATGAATGTTATAGATGCTATGCTGGCTAAGATGGTAACCTCTACTTCCCTTTTATCCGTATATTGTGAACATACGATAACAATTATCCAATTTTAATTATGATTTCTCTATATCAGTTCAGGGAAGACCCATCATTTAAGCCCCAAGGTGGTCAATTGGGTGAAAACGATATGGACTATGATACAGATGAGAAATCTATGGCAACATTAAGGCGGCACCTTCGAAATGCTAAAGATGAATATTATAGATATAAAAGGTATGTATATCTTTCTAATGGCCCTGTCTTATATAGACTTTGTTACTGCAGCATTACATTGAAATCGGTAGTCATGTGTGAATATGTCTGTTTGCAGTGAGTATCTGACGTATGTTACAGAGGCCCTTGTTCTTGAAGACACAATGAAGAACTATGAACGGCGTGATTCAACTGGATGGTCATACTTTCTGTCTTTTCATCTATCATATAATTATACAAATCTCTTTGTCGTTTATCTTTACCTTAAACATCTTTGTTTCACCAACTTTCAGGAAATATATTTCGAGCTTCAGAGCCAGTAGGACTGGAAAATTAGGGAATCTTCTTGATACATTGGGTAAGCTCATTTATAAAGATTCCCACCTACAGAAGGAAAAAACGAATGAAAACATCCTTGTAAAGAGTTGCTGATTATTGATATTGGCAGAGTTTATCTGGAGGTGTATACTGAAGAAGCAGATTCAAGTGGTGTTGGCAGTAGTTACAGGGATTATGTCAGCTGCAATTCTTTTAGCTGAAGCAACTCTCCTCCTTAGTAAACTGGACTTGTCCCTCTTCTCAATCCTTATTAGGTTTGTAAAATCCGATGAACTGCTAGTGCAGGTACGTTGTTCTCTACATTTTGTGTTAATTCTCGCTTTATAGTAATAAATTGTTTATATTTTCTACCTAAATTCTGATCATATTATTTGCTTTCAGGCGTTTGCTTTTGTACCTTTGGTATATATGTGCATCTGTACATATTATTCACTCTTCAAAATTGGGATGCTGATGATCTATTCCTTGACTCCTCGACAAACAAGTTCTGTTAATCTACTAATGATTTGCTCGTAAGTGAATGTATCCTGTCTTTCGAAAAAATAAAAGACAATTGAAACACAACGCAGATGCTTAGAAATGTTTTTTATATGTATCTATCTCTGTAGGATGATTGCTCGATATGCGCCCCCAATATCTTACAACTTTATTAATCTCATTCAACTTCATTCCGAGACTATATTTGAGAAGGTATAGTTTTATATCTCATTATCTCCCTTTGCTCATTACCTGGTGTTATAAGTCTTGAGAAGGTTTCTTTACGTTGTTTTTCATTTGGTTGTTTGCAGAAAATGGGTAGAATCGATGACGCTGTCCCTATATTTGGACAACGGTTCAATGAAATCTATCCACTCATAATGGTTATCTACACATTGCTAGTTGCAAGCAACTTCTTTGATCGCATCTTTAGCTACTTCGGTAGCTGGAAAAGATTTAAATTTCAAACGGAGACCGATGATATGGACGGCTTTGATCCTTCAGGGTTGATGATTTTGAAGAAAGGTAAAAAAAGATACCATAGTGATCTCTTACTTCATTGAGCATTGACTTATAACTCGTGTATGTTTATGTTGTTAAGAACGGACATGGCTTGAAGAAGGACAAAAGGTAGGCGAGCATGTTCTTCCACTAGCAAGGAACTTCCACGATGCTGATGACATTGAACCAGGAAGCAACTTCTCTGTAAGTGTATGTCAACTCACAACGAGTTTGACTCCGTTACAAACCCCACTTACTATGATCTTCTTGGTAGGAAAACTCTTCACTTGAAATGAAGATGTCATCAAGCTATGACATGGATACAACAAAAGGAAGTTCATCGAACGACGACATGTCACGTAAATACGGATCAGCTAGAGAAGCAATCACTAACAAATACGCAGCCATTAGAGAACAGCAGAACAGACACTCGCCATCTCCAAAGCCAGAGAAGATGGCTTCAGCGAAAGTGTCTTTACTTGAAACAGAGACTTCATCAGGTCCAAGTAGTGGTCCACCAGGAGAGGTGCCCTCTTCTCGCTTGGCTTCGACATGGAGGAACATGAAACAAGGAATCCAGAGTTTTAAAGAGAATGTAGCTACCAAGAAGTTTCTTCCACTAAGGCAAGGTCCAGAAACAACAACAATAGCCAACACAAGCTCAGGAGTGATGCCGTCGTCGAGGCCGCAGTCTCTAGATGAGATATTCCAGAGACTGAAGAACCGGTCAGAAGAACATGGACACTACCTTGAAGATGATGATGAAGTTTAACTATGAAGATGGTGTTGGTTGGTAATGAGAAGTGATAAAGAGACTGGTGAAAGCGGTGAGAGAACAAAGCAAGCACCAGATTTGTTCACCATAGTATACAGAAACATTACAAGACGCTGATTTAAAAACTAAAGCTAATTTAAATGTTACAAATCTCAAAAGGAACATTTTTGTGTTGTAGTTTTGATATGTTTTAACAGCTATTACATACTATGTACTGTTGGATCTTATCTTATACGCAGACTTGTCGAATTTAATGTAAAACAACTTTGGATTTGTAAACTATATAATACGGTTTTCTGGAAATCTTGTTATATGTTTTACATACAGATTTATAGAATTGCTGATTGTTATAAAAATTATAATTTGTTCATATTTCATCTCTCCAATAAGTATTATTCATTTAGGGACATCAAATCTATGGTGCAAGATGAGATAGGTTACCAATAAAGAAAGAATGTCACGTAAGATAAATCATTAGGTGGCTTGCAAATATATAAAATAAATACTTCAAGATATGATCAAAAATCACAGAATTAGTTGGTCAAATCTCAAGAAACTTCCTAGCTTTACGTATGCGTCTTTGGTCAAAATTGAGTTTTGTAAGAAACCGTAATACTTCAAAACCAATTTCTAATTTTCATTATCTCCTCCACTAAAATTTTATTTTTAATATTTAACACATATTAAAAATTGATTAAAATATATTTTATTTTTATTAATTATATCTATTAAATCAATAATTTTTTTAATAAATAATATTATTTATAAGATTAATGTATTTATAATTAATATTAAAATTAAACTAAATATAAAATGCATCAGAATTTTAAAATGACACCTTTTATATAATAAAAAGAAGTGTCAAAAGTGTTACAAAAAAAAAGTGTCAAAATGACATGATTGTTGTATAAGTAGGAAAAAATAGAGTATAATTTCTACTCCATTTGACTTTTTCTGTTAATATGTACACATAACAAGAAAGAGAAAAAAAAAATAGCATCTCCTACACTCTTTGCCGTGAAGCAACCAACCCTCCGACGTCGGCGCCACCGCCTCTCCCTTTCAGATGAAACAGCTTCCTCCAAAAGCCACTCACCTTAGCCTTCGTGGATTTCAACTTCTCCGTCGTCGTCGTCCTCTTCTTCACCGAATCACTAACGATAAAAGAACCTTTGGGAACATGAGCCATGGATCTGCTTTTCTTCAGCCCTCCACCCAAAGCCTCCATCAGCTTACCACTAAACGCTTCCCTCACAGCGAACGACATCGTCATCGAACCGGACCGTCGGTGGTATTCCTTAACCGGAGGAGACGAAACGGTGGTGGTGGAGGAGTTACTAGATAGGTTTATGGTGTAGTACGACGTCGTGTCGGGTAGTAAGTAGAGTCTTTCTCTTAAGCAAGATGCGCATACTCCTCTGTGACCTTGGTGCTTGTGTTTTATGCAGTCCATTTTTGCTCTCTCTTCTTACTTCCTCCTCAGAGGGTTACAAATGTGTTATATATACACACGCACGTCGTACCTAAGTGTGTACTGTTCTGTTGCAATTAATTAATAAATTGTTTTATTCATTTTTATGTCAATAAATTATAATGATAGATTTTGTTTACTTTTAATAATTTTGATTTTTAAGGAAGAAGATCAATGTCTTTTTAGTCAATTTGTAGGGAATGAGTGTTATTATCCCATAAAATCTGAACATTATATATCATCATGGGAAAGAAAACGATTCTCCAATCTATTTTTAAGTTAATTCTGATTTATTAAGAGATTAATATCCATCCAGAATCCACATGTATGAAAAGAAGATACCTAAATTTGGAACTTAATTTCATTTCATTTTAATTATTGATAAAAATCTTTGAATTCATTCCCTTTTTAAATCAATCATTGATTAAAAAAACTTTGAAATTCATTCCATTTTAATTAAAATAACCGCAATAACTCGACAATTCTCTCAAATAATAATTTTTAAATTTTTGTCACAAAATAATTTTTAATTAAAAAAATAATTAAAATAGTCATTTTTTAAAATTTAATTTTTTTTAAATTTGAAATCATATTTTCAAAATCTCACCATTTAACTCTAAATACTAAAATATAAATATAATTTTATTTTTGCTATTGTTTTGTGAAAATAAATTAAAAGGACTATCGTAAAAAAAATCTAGTTTTTTGTGAAGTTAGTTAAAGAATTAGGATCACAGATTCATAGAACGGGTGATTGAAGTAGTCACAACCCGTGACGTTAATAATACTCTCTTTTTTTCACACAAAAGTCGCAAAGTAGAGGCGAAGATGAGGGTCAAGTCAACAAAAGAAACGCAATGAAAGGGTGATAGGGATGGACGGTTGTGGTTTTAACTTTTAACAAACACTTAACATGGCTCCGTTAGGTATCATCTGATGGTGACCGTGTCCGGTGTACTAGGTCCCGGACTCGTTTGTCACGCGTAAAACCAAAGACATACTCGTGCGGATTTGACTACGTCTTATTATTGTTTTTCTCAATGTGCGCTGTAAACTTCAGTTACATTTCATGCACACGTGAGAGTGTAATCGAATGACCGTAGATTTTATGGGAAATTGGAATATTGACGAAAGCAAAATTTCTAGAAGTTCGTACGGTTTCGTGATCGTGGGAATGAGTGATTTGCTTTTGGACCAGAACATCTTGTTACTAACTTAATCCGGAAAACAATATTTATTCGATGAACCTTCATTATACCTCTTTAAGAAAAGTCTTAATACTTTTTACAAAAAAAAAAAAAAAAAAAAGTCTTAATACAATGTTTAATAATGGACCTTGTGGTTTCTACACATGTCGCGGCTCACGTACCCAAAGGAGAAAACTTGGCTCATTAGTCATTACCGAGTTGTGAGTATTTTGGAAAACTATAGTGGCCCATTAAGCCCAAGTGAGTAAAATAGTGAATGTAAAAAGTTATGGGGTGAGAGAGGCTCGAACTCTCGACCTCAGGATCACTCAGTAGCTATGAGACCTACGCGCTAGCCAACTGCGCCACCACCCCATGTTGTTGATGGTCAAAGCTCCTATAATAATGAGTATGCTGTACAAAACAGGTGAGATACACAATGAAACCAAACAATTAGTTCCGTTTGCTACACTAATTACACAATCACGTTCAGAAAAGCGAGTGGTAGAAACGATCATAGGAAAAATGAACATTGAATATATATAATTAGTTAGGGTCTAACTTGCATAGCAAACTAAGTAAGTTGATAAATATGCTAACCAGAAGGGTGTTTTGTAGTTTACTAGTAGAGTATCATTTCTTAACCTAACCGTTAGTTAAAGGCTATATATACTATAACATATAACGTTTCCAAACAATTTATAATGGGAATTGGGACCTCGATTATTCAGCTGCAAAGTAAAACTTATATGACGACCTGTTAGTTACTAATCGATTAGTAAGATACTGACATAAAAATGTGCATATTTCAGTGATAGATATGGTGAATATTAAGTCATGATCGATAATTAATTTACTGAACAGTTCTATTGATCAAAAACCGTATTTAAAATCCTAACCAGAAAGTTTTATTCTCTCTACTCTCAGATATTTGTATAGCAGCTGCATATATTCCAAATTGACTTTTTTAGGTTTTGATTGGAAAACTATTGATTAAAATCATTTGGATTGTTGGTAGAAAAACATGTTGGTACATGCAATTTGAGCCGAGCCGGTGGATGGAGTCGCAGTTTTTTCTTTTGATTAACTCCAAAGCACATGGAAAGGGCGGAGATGTTACTGCTGCTTACGTGACAGGAAGAGTCAAAATTGGCTGGAGAGTAAAACGAGGGTCCAGCTTCGTGAAATGACAAGCCGAGTTTGTTCCTTCGCTGACCCCAACTAACCTCTCGTTATGGCCTCCAAGAGTATTTGCTAATTTTGTAAGCAACATTATGTTCTTCAAGGACAATGTTTTTGGCAAAAAAATATAATTGTCGTTCTTGATCTTGAATTCACCAATATATAGTGCTTCGGATAAACAAACACTGTCGTTTTATATATTATCCAAATTATCTTTTCTTTTGTGACAAATGATCAAATACAAATCGATTACCATTTTAAAGAAATTGGTTTCAAGATAACAAAACTAGGAGATATCGTTTACGGGAAGTTTCGTTTTGCGCAAATTAGATCTCACTCTCATATGTATAATATTAATTTTCTTCCTGTCATCGAATATTAATATCCGAATATATATGTGTATTAAAATAATTATGTGGATACAGCATATATCATAAGGGTATAAGTGCACATGCATGGTTGGGAACTTGGGCAGCATCAAGTTGGCATTACACAAAGTTCTCGACCAAAAATCAGAATCTCTTCATCTATTGATTTATTATTTTATTATATACATATATATACCGGTTTGATCAAATATACATATATATATATACCATTATCATGTTTTATACAGTAAGCATCAAAACAATAAACCTTTCTGTTTATACGTTTGAATTACATACGTTTATCTCCTGATCAAAAGAAATTAAAAGGCGAGTTAAATACGTTTATGTGATTCAGCCGTTGGTTTGTCATTAATTCAGTGGGAGAAAAGGCAAAGATGCCCTATATACTACAACAATGTCAGAGTTGTTTAGACAGAGTGGAGCATGTCACCCCAAGTGTTAGCTAATGATCATTTATTCCTTTGGCTATAATATAATCCATTGATTAACAGACAGCCAATTATAGTTACGTTCACAATTCTTTTAATTTGTTTTAAGTATATAGTGCGTATATTTTGGGCTAAAAGATGAATGATAGTGGAAGTCGACGTGAACAACTTTATTTTTTATGTTTTTGGGAATGATCCTATATTATTAATATACACCCCCATTTGACTAAATGAGCTGATTTTCAAAGTGAATTCAACATTACTTTAAAATAAAAATGACTACATGAACACTTTTAAATTCATTTTCTTATATAAATGATAATTAAAAATTTTGAACTGATAACTATGTTGCTTAAAGGTAGAGACAAATAATAAACCATAAATCATGGAACTCTTTTATTTTATACTTTCCGAACTTAGCTAATTAAAACAATGGATCTAACTAATGACCAAAAAAACGAAAAAGAATAATACATTTTTTTATTATTTTTAATTTTTTTATTATTCATATGAAATAATTTTTTTTTATTCTTTCTCATTCATTTTATTTTAAAAAAATATAGAACAAATTTGTTTCTCACTAAAATTGATAAAAAATAATTTTCTTTTTCATTCCTATAATTTTATTCTTCAGTATATTTTTTTTATTCATTCATAGTATTTCTATAATAGTCATCATTTAGACTTAATATCTATTAAGTTATATAGTTTGTATTTCCCCGCCATACATAGTTTTTTATTTGTTTGTTAAAAAACTTTGATTTTTGAAATATCTAGGCCAATATCTATAACTATAAATCTAGAAAAAAAACTTTGATTCATAATTCTTGTTGGTCAGCATCTTTTTCGCTTCCTTTAACGAAAGAGCATCCTTACTCTTTTACATCATATCGAAAAGTTTCACAGAACTTTTGTAATCAAGCTAGTTTTTGAATAACTTTTTTTTGTTGACCAAAATAATCTTTTAACGGCAGTAAATAATATGATGATACACGTGCATATATATAACCATTACCGTGCAAAGAATCTATATCAAAGGAACATGAAAAAAGAGAGGGAGGACTCTGCGAGATATACGTGTGATTTAAACGGTGACGCGACGGCGGTAAAGTGACGTGCTCGATGTAAAGCAGGTCCCACATCACATGCTTCTCCACCATTGTCTTTGTCTGAAAGGGAGAGAGCAAAAGTCTTGCGGGGTCCACTATCTTTTGTGTGGGGGCCCACAGTAGCTTTAAGTCTTTTGGCCTTCTCTAAAATCTAACACCTTTGATAAGAGAAGATCTCTTGAAGATCTAACACGTGTACGGCTAACATGTTCTGAGATTCGGGGTCAGAATACGGATCGCCGCATGGAGATTAAAAACTCACAAAAAAATATTTTCTGAAACTGGTTGAACAGCATCCCATGTGCATCTCTCCACTTCGTCTTGTCTGAAATTTTAATTTATTATGTATTTTTATTATTTTACTACGAAAAATTTAATCTTTTTTTTTTGAAACACCAAATTTTGTAATCTTATCAATTGATAAAATATGAATTTCAGAAAACAACGTCGAAGACGACCGATAGATAAATGAAAAATACACACCACCACACGAATTTAATACTATTACAATGACTCTTGGCCTCTTGGGTGAATACTAGAACGACCGATAGAAGGTTAAATTACGTTATAATAATTTTCTTTTTCATTCCTGTAATTTTTTCTTCTTAAAATAAGGATTCAAGTTTTATATTTCTAAGATTGATAATTTTTTTTTTATATTTCTAAGCAAAAAGCTCAAAATGCTTTAAATTATAAAAGCAAGTAACAAAAGGAGAAAAAGGAACGGCTAGAAACAAACACGGATATTTAGGGAGATCCAATTAGGTGGCTCGGCTTTTCATGTTCTTATCACTCGGAAATTTTCAAAATAATGAAAAATACTATGCATTTTTTGTGTTATGTGGTTTTGAATATTGTAACGTTGTTACCAACACTTCACCATCTAAGTTCAATTAAAGATCTTTTCTGCAGCAAGCAGTTTTATTTATCAAAAGTTGTATATAACGACTCAACAAATAGATTACCCAACAAACATATTTTCGAAATTCTTGTCACAAGACTCACCATCTTAAGTAATGACCATTTGCATGCAATTGCTAGATCCCTTCGGGATTTAAAGCTTTTTTTTATCACTACATTCAACGACGCAATAATTCTAAGTATTAATATAAACTTCAAAAAAAAATTTCATCTTCACATAATTTGGTTATTTAAATTATTTTATTTCAGAGTTTTTTTTTGTCCTCTCTCTCTTCAACCTTAACCTGCAAGGATACACTGCCGACGTGCATGAAACCGCATGCGATTTTCAGTTTAAAACGTTTTCCCTCCAGAAATGTTTTCACAAACGTCCCTCATTGTTCATAGTTTCAGTTTTATTCTCAGCATTGTCTTTTAGCTTTAGGAACTCCACTGACCAGAGCAAAACCACTGCTCATTATCCGCAAACAACTTGCAAGCTTCCTCTCCACTAAAAAGATCTTCATGCTCTTCCATTTTCACAAACTGCCCAAAACATCCCATCGTCGACATCTCAACCGCTGTCGCCGCCGCCGCCGTGGGACTATATTCTTCGTTCAAAACAGCGCTTGAGTCGCTACTGTCGGCTGGATCTTCTCTGAAGCTTTCCGTACGTGGGAAAATGCTAAACATCTCGTATGCGAGCTCCGATGCCGGAGCTTCCCCAGGCAGTGGAGGACACTGGCTTAGCTCTAAGACTTCGTTATTAGCAATCACCGTCTGAAACGCCACCGTTTCCACCGGTTTTACAACGCCGGTTTCTTCTGTCACCGCGTTACCATTGTTTCCGCATGTCCCTTCCACGTCAAGTTTTGCTCTCAGCTCTTTAATCTGCGGAAATGCAATATTTAATAAATCATAAGTTAATTTTGTTGTAGAGTGTAGTTTATTATTTTTATTTCCATTCGTGTAATCTAATCAATAAACATGAAATTATGAGTTATAATTATCAAGTTCTCAACATTTAGAAACTATAAATTTTATTCAGTTTTTTTTATATATTCTACAGTACTTAAGACTTGTGGATTCCTTAAAATATAAAAGTTCTAATATATACACAAATGTAAACAAACAATTAAGTTGATCCTTTTTAGTATATGTACATTTTAAATGATATAATAATGTCTTATTCGTTCGTTTCTTATATTAACATGCGTTTGTGGGTGGGTGCCTAAAACGTTCGAGTTTATACTCTCGTACCGAAGTGCCAAAATATTAAAATACGAAGTTGTATACCTCTGCAAGAAGAGAATCGTTATCACGTTGAAGCGAGTCGCGGCTGCGTTTGAGTGAATCAAAGTTTGACTTAAGAACGCCGTAATCACGTTCGAGCTGCTTTGTCTTCCACCGAGCACGGCGGTTCTGAAACCAGATCGCCACTTGTCGAGGTTGCAGCCCAAGCTCTTGAGCCAGCTTCACTTTCCTCTCGGGCTCTAACTTGTTATCAATCTCGAAATTCTTTTCTAACGCTTTCACTTGCACTACACTCAACCGCCGTTTTTTCTCCGCTGCTGCCGTAGACGACGCGTGTCCAACGCCGATGTCCTCTAGACTTCCGTCTTCTTCTAGACCGTCGAACATCTGGGAGTAGTCTCCGGCGCCGCCGGGGTAGAGAAAGCCGGTGGCTGTTGGTCGTGGACTTAGTTGTTTGTCTGATAAAATCATTAATCACGGTAGTGCATTAAAAAAACGTATATATCGATCTGAACGGATAATTTAAATCAAATTTGGAATATTTATAATATGCTGTCATGAATTACACTAAATTTCAAAAACCCTGACAGGATAACGTCTCGATAATATGAATTGTCAGAAAACACATCTTTGCCAGTTTTAAATAATAAATAATTATAAATAAACACTCGACTTGTACCTCTAGCTAATTCTACATTTTCATTAATATAAATTAAATCAAATCACTAATCAACATCCAGATATCCTATACAGAACTGCAATTTCAAAATAAAAAACCTTAATAAGATAATTGACGGTAACCTCAAAAAAAACAGATATACAACTAACATGTTTTTTACCTGCTGTAGAGTGGCAAATTGGTAAGAAACCGGATAAAGAATCCGAGCTTCCTCGTGATCTCTTCATCTTGTTTGGTCGGGAACTATTGAGATCAAGAACTACTTACGAAGATCGAAAGATTAGAGGGCCTAGATCAGTGTGAGTAGTAACGAACGATGAGGATCTATCTACGACCAATACATGTAGTAATATTGCTGGAAGATACGATCATCTCCGAAGGATTTTGGCGCTGTGTCTACAATTATCCATCCAAAGATGGAAACAGATAATTGAACAGAGTTAACCAATTTACCTAAGAAAGATTCATCTAACACCTCCCAAGAAAAATATTAAACTCTTTAACCATAGAATTTTCTCGATCAAGGAAATATAAAAATTAGAATTTACAATAAAGAGAACAGAGTGGGAGAGAGGGAGATGCTCTCAAGGTCCCTCTCCGGGTTTTAAATAAGAAGACAGCTTAACCCTAGGGGAAGTGTTGGAGATATCTTGAGTTTATTTCAATATATTTTTTTGTTGGAATGTTCATTTTAATATAAATTTTTAAAAGCGAAAACAATTTACAGCAATTTACAATGGTTGATGTTTTACACCGGCTCTATAGCCGGTTTTTTCATGCGAGTCTGTTTCAGGATCTTGACGAGTTGATGGTGTTTTTCAGCTCGGCTACATTTGGAGCCGGCATCGAATTCTAAAGATTCATTAAACCAGACGGTATAATCATTAGTTTCTATTTTCTATAGTTTCTTTTAAAAGAAAACAACCCATCAATTTAGTTATAAATACTCCCTTTTATCATACAATATAAATTACCCCCTCTGTTTTAAATAAAAATGGATTTTCAAGATTCTAAGGTATTTTAGAAATTAATATTAAAAGTTGTATATTTTTAAGAAACATTAGTTGAAAATATTTAAATTAACTAAATATCATTGGTTGTTAGGTACTAGAAATTAGAAAGTGTATAGTATAAATAAATAATAAATTTAAATATAAATATTTATGATATTTCATATGCATGAATATTCTAACATTTCATCATTAAGAATGGAGAGAATATTTTAGAAAAATTATTTTGTTTTTAAATATTAGTTGCGTTTATTAGATAGTGTAACTAATCAAATTATGAAGATTTATTTATGATTAGTTCAAATACATCTAATTTATCTATTGAATATTTTTTTTTTAAAATATAACTTTTTAACCTTTGTGCTTTTATTTATAATAGCTTATATTATGAAATAGATTGAGTATCTTTTAACTAATGAAAATAAATTTTAATTATATATCTTGATGTTTTTTTTGCTAAATATAAAATTAATTTAATCAAATGAATTATTTAGTAAATAATTCTGAAAAGTTGTCAACAAAAAATCAGACCTTGAAATTATTAAGGGCATTACAGATTTTGATGTGATTAGACTGCGCGAAACCACTATACTATGAACAACTCAATATCTTGATGTTTCAGTTCAAATACTTTGTAAACTAAAAAAATATATATATATAAAAAGGGGACTCAGATTTTTAAGTTATTTGGAAACAAATTTGTAAGATTAATTGGTATTTGTAAACATAAATATCAGGGTGATATTATTATATGTAGTTATCTTTAATGAAACTATATGTTCAGTGACATTAATAATATGTGGTATGACTAAATGTTGTTTTATATAGTCATACCGTTTTAATAGTATAGAGTGTGATTGATAAACTAACAAAATAGCTAACAGTAGTTTAACGTAAATTGAGAAATGATACATACTCCATTGTTAACGTAGTGATGCTGCAATAGTAACGTTAAACCGTGACTCTATATTTTTTTAAAAAAATATTAACAAAAATTTTGGACTTCCAAAATATGAATTTACTACTTCGTTTTCACTTGTATACTTTATTATTTGTTTGGACTGTTTGATGATACGATGAAAAAGAGTAAATTAGAGATTCAGGTTGGTCGAAATAGGGTTCAATAATATTTTTTATATTTTCCACTGAAATAAAATAATTTTTATTATAGAGTTGGTTTTGTTCCAATGGTTAACTTTAATTATAAGACCATTTCTAATGAAATATTTTTTTCTATAATCTATACTATTAAATTAGGATCATGACCCATTGATATATGTTGTGTCCAACTGTTTTTACCACTGAACCTATTTTTAAATATATTTATTTAGTTATATAACAAGAACTACTTTGTAGTTTGTACGCTTGGTTCATATTTGAGTAACTTCTATTATAAATTCCTAAATAATCGGGATCCATTTTTTTGTAAACTAAAACTGCTCAGTGACTTACCACAAGTTACGGATTCTATATAGGTAATAGTTTTCTGCAGTCCACGCCCTTTTACGATACAACTAATGCTATATTATTTCACAAAAAAAAAAAAACTACCCAATAAAAAAACATTTCAATTGCAATAATGAAGATAATGATATGACTTCAGAACAACATCGTCCCATCTTAAACCCAATACGATGTCATCTTTAGATGAGAAAATATTTTGATTTTTATTTTTAGCCTTTTATTAGCAAGAAAATTAACTGTAATAAATTTTACAAATAAAAAAATATCCTTACAATTTTATTAAGCTTCAATCAGACATTAAATTTTTTTGTGGTTACAAATTTTTGCAGATTATTTCAAGGAACATGCAAAATATTCATCAACTAATAAATTATTTAAACAAACATATTAACTCATCTATTATATTAAATTAGGAACATGATCTATTAATATATGTTTTGTCCTACTATTTTAATACAATTATTAAAATATTTTACTAATCACTTAAAAAAATATTTTACAGAAATATAATTATAAAAAATACAAATACGATTAAAACACACAAATAGAAAAATTAGTTTAAAAAAATGTAAAATAGAAAATATACCCGCTCTTTGAAGAGCGGGTCAGAATCTAGTTTACATTAAAATACAATAACTATATTATAGAGTAATTTCTGTTTTAATAGTGATACTTTATTATAGAGTGAAATATAAAAGAATGTCACTTTTTCACTTTAAATATAAAGTAAAAATATAATATTTCTCTATATTACACTTTATAATAGAGTAACAGTACATTCTATTGGAGTAAAAATTACTCTATAATAAAATTATTCTGTTTTAGAAGAAAAAATAGATTTTCATTGGAAATGCTTTAGTAGAATTATTCTATAATAGATTGGAATATAAATGAATGTTGTTTATTTACTCTATACTTGGAATAAAAAAACAATATTTTTCTATATTTCACTCTATTATAAAATACACCATTAAAACAAATACAATTCTGTGGTAAAATTATTCTATTTTATAATAAAATATAGAGTAAATTATAAAATACAATTAAAATGTCATAATCAATCGTAGTATTAATACGCTGGGCCAACCATTCATATTAATACGATATAGACATGGGTCATGGGTGTTATAGACAGCAGATACACGTAAAGAAATATTATATAAAAAGTTGAAGAAGTCGGTCCAGTAGGTGGCCATGCAAATTGATTTGCTTTAACCACAAGATTTTTAATAGGTATCAATGTGGGTCAGCATTTTTATTAATTTATATTGTTAATTCGATGCACAAGTTATATATATACTAGTAACAATATTAGTGTGTTTTTCGTCTTTGAAAAATTATCGGTTTCCTCAGTTACAAAAAAAAAAAAAAAAATTATCGGTTTCCTGTTGTCATATATTTAGATTACGTATTGTGGAAAGTTTAAAACCCCATCATATATCTAAACTCATCAGGATATAAAAGTAGTATATGCGATATCCAAAGAAAGTAGCATGCTGAATATTTTTTGTTGCTCGTTATCCGATAACGTATATACATTTATAGATTAATAGTTGCGCACACACAAACATGTATTTATTTTAGTGTGGTTTATAATGTTATAGAGAGAGAGAGTGTGGTGGACAAATGATATTCACAAGCTGCAGAATATTTTAAAAATCGGGTAATGAGAAAGGCCACATAGCTTTGATGAGATAGCTGTCTCTGTAACGATTTTGCCCATTTGCTACAAAATGCCATTCTACTGCGGCAGTAGTATCTAGTAAAAATATACATATGTTTTTTTTTTTTTTCCGTCAAAGTTATTTTTAATTAAAATTCAGGGGACTAAGCCCAACAAGGCTGGCCCAACACCAGAAACAAATTACAATACTAAGGCCCACAAAACGCTGGGCAAAATTTAAAACACAAGACGGGCCTAAAGCCCACACCAATCGCCACAAACTCAACGGGCCGGACTTCCCCTTATGACCCACTCGTCAAGGAGGCGGGACACGTGTTGTAATCTCCTTCTCAGCGCGCCACGCGTCAACCTATACCTCGACCTGACCGTCGGCGAAGCGAGAAGCCCCAAACCCCACCACCGAAACCCTCGTTACGGCGGAGCTCAAAACCGGAGAGCCTCCACCGAAACCTCTTTTCTTCCGTTTACTGACCTTTCTACGGAGAGCCGCCTCGATCTCTTCGAGCCCTCATCCGCCTTGTGAAAGCCACGAACCACAGAACTCATCGATCCAACACTATGTTCGATCCAAAACCGAGAACACCACTTTACCCCACTAAAACCGGCGACGCAAGGCTAAGTACGCCTTCACCCCCCGGAGACAGGACCGACGAGGCTTGCTGAAGAAGCCAAACACCTCCCGGAGACTTGACCGGCGGCGACGGAGCTTTAGTAGCCTCCACCTCCCGGAGTATAACTTCACCACACTTTACCCCTCCACGCGACTGCGCCTTCACTCCAGCAACCCATCCACCGTAGATGGCGGTTCACTCCTCGAGCTAGCGCCTCCGGATGAGAGCTAAACCAGAACTCCGGCAAGGCGAATCAAGGGGAGAGAGCCAAAAAACGGACTGCTTAAACGGACAAGGAAGGACAAGCGGTTCCGGTGACGGCACGCGCGCCGACGCGCCGACCGCTCACCGGAACCAGATCTACTTTCTCTCTCTTCTCTCGAATATACATATGTTTAACATGATGATTTTGTGTATATATCCATCTAAAATCTTGAAATGGAAAAGCCTAAAAGAGGATTGGTGTTTCTATAAATCAAGAATTAAATAATCTTCTATACGGAGTTTAGTTGATGAGCTGGTTATCCTATGAAAGCAACTAATTCCACTACATTCTTGATGTTTTTTGTCTTCTAGAACATTGATCACGACACAAATGATCAACCCATCATATTAAAAAAGGCCTGAATATACCGTCTTCAACCCATCATATAAAAAAACATTTCTAGTTCTATAAAAATATGCAAAAGTTAACTTTACCAAAAATACCTTTATTCTTTGCTTTTTTACTTGTACCAAATACATTTTATTCAAATGTCTTTTCTTTTCTAAATCGCCACATTTACCCATATGGCAATATCAATAACATGAAATGTATAAACGAAAAAATGAAATGTACGATTTGTTAATATTGAATAAATTCCTCAGGTTTATCGTTTAATGGCAGAAGAGCTGAAAGAGGGTAGTTCTTAATCTAGTAGTATTACTGTACTCGACCTTTCTATAATATTACCGTTATTCTCGAGGAATCAAGATTCAGGCAATCACAAATTGAATATTTCACCCGCGTCCCGTTAAACTCTCCTAAGTTTGAAGGCCCATATTTTGCCTGAGAAAAAGGCTCATCTTGTAAACCTTATAACATGATTAACGAGGGTTTTAGGATGAAATTCTTAAAAGAATATAAAAAACCGTCTCTTAATTTTTAACTAAGGAAACTAAGAACCGTTTCTTAAATAACTCCTCTCCCGTTAATTATGTTCTTAATAGGCTTAAATTTGGCCGCTGCACAATACAAAAATGAAAGTATGGACTCTTAAAAAACCTTTAGCAACATGTATATTTATTGTAAATATGAAACTTTCTTTTACATATTTTATACGCAAGTTTTTGTTTCTTTTCTAAATTTCTCCGTGTGTAAATCGAGATAGGTAAACCAGAAATATAATCTATAGTAAATTTATAGAAGATAGAAGTCCAAAGTTAACGTAAACAAAGTTCATTTTTCTTCTCTTTTGGCCTTTACCAAAAAGGTCAGTGTCCCTTGTGAATTCTGCTAACGACTTCATGCACCGCATCTGCGATCTCATTAGCTGTAGTCGTTAAGCGACAGTCTTCATCTACCTAATCCAGAGAATAATAACGTGCATAGTTAGATATGTATTTTATCATATATATAGTTGATTAAGCTTGAATATAATATATATTAATCATTAATTAAATATAAATTTCCCCCAAAAATGAGGAAGAAAACAATTTACCTTGACGCTAAAAGTGAAAAGAGACATGTTACTGGAAGTTGTGAGGTTGAGATGAAATCAGTGGCGGAGGTAAAATTTTATTTTAGAGGGGTCAATATGATAACAAATGTATTTTGCAAGGGTCAATAGACTAAATTCACCAGATTTTTCTTTGAAAATACAAGTAAATTTTTGGTTTTGCAAAAATTGACATGGGTCAATTGACACCCCTCATAGCACACTGGCTCCGCCACTGGATGAAATATAGTTAAACCTAAGGAGTCAAACTCATTGATCATCTTGAACAACAATCTTCGGCGAGTCTTTGTTAACACCTTAATGTTAGCATGCATTTCGACCATAGTAACTTCCACGTTAGCCACCACCGCAAGTCCGTTGTGGTGGTGGCGGCTCGAGGCGCAAGCGGTGGCGGTGGAGTATTGAGGGAAGTTGAAGAAGTTGGATAATATGTTTATCGATTGATTAGGTTTCGTGGGTTTTAATTGGGCCTCGAATGATTGAAGAAGTTGTTCTTGCTTCTTTAGATAGTTTATAGTCCCTTCTATGATTGATGCTTGGTCACTCTATTAACAAAAGCAAGAAGACAAGTTAGCTAATTGGGCTAATTACTTTACTATATAACCAAAGCTATATAAAATTAATAAAATAAATAGTTAATATATTAAATAAATTAATTAACTATATTTCAAAGTTTTTCAAGATAATAACATCTTTCAATTTCCATTATATTTTTGTATAGAGTATTTTAAATTGTAAAAATATTGGAAATAAGTTTCCAAAAGGGAAACAAAAAAAAAAAAAATTTGACGTCGTGTTTTTTTATTGGTTGTCTAAACATATGTACTTGACTGATCATATAACTTGTCTAAACGCATGCATGGACTTGATATTATCACTTGTAACAGAATCAGTATATCTAAATTGCTTAGCCTTTGCTGATGTCTTATACACCCAACATATAACTATTAAGCTAAAAGAGATTGGAGCTATATATATGTGTGTGGTAAAAAGAGATAATCTTACACGCCGAGAATAAAAGAGAGGCATCATAGCTTTGAGAATGGAGAGAAAATGATTCATCTGCCTTCTCCGGTTACGCTCGACGGCGATGTGATTCATCCTTTGGTTCTCTTTCTCTTCTATCTTTTGTTCACTTCTCGTTCTCCTCCTCTTCCTTTTCTTCCGCGGCGGTTCTTGACTAAAACCACCTTGTGCTTGTAGAGAAGATAGATTTTCCGTTGGATGAGAATGTTGTTCTGCTATGGAGTAATCCAAGACTTCGTAGATTGATGATGTTTTCATGAGTGAGAAGTCATATGGATACTCTTGTTGAAACATCATAGTCTCTACTCTCTCTCTTTATCAATCAAACTAAACGAAAAAAAAGTTGGGAGGCTAATGCATCAAGTTAAGTTATTAATGGATATCTAATAACCTTTTGGATGGATTTAGTAATAAGTTTGTTCAGAGTTAAAAATGTACCCCTAGCTAGATGGAGAGTAGAGACTAAACGTATAAGAATTAGATAATCTGAGAAGTGTTTTAGTAATAAATATATATAGCTGGCGTTTACTAATTGGGGATCTTCAGACAAAACGACCCTACATTCGTGTAATTATCAATAATTAACAACCTAATTTCAATGCTGGTTTTGGGGGTTCACACTTCACACCAGTGCCGTGCCTACCATTTGAGGGGCCTAAGGCAAGAATAACTCTTTACAAAAATCAAAATAAAATAATTATAGAGAGGTTAAAATATTAGCAGTAAAAAATTCATTTTCTATAATTATTTTCTGATTTTTGGTGTTTAAAAATACTATTATAAGTATTAATTATAATATTTCATTTTTTTGTTTTATACTGAACTTTCAGATTTTAAGTATATTTTGTAAATTTTTCAATCCTACTGTAACTCATATAAATCATATAACTATATTTATAAAAATATGAACTAAATTTTAAATTAATGAGTTAAGAACAAAATGCAGAAAATCATAAGAGTGCATACAACAAAATCGATAAATGAAATCTAAGATTTTTTTTTTTGTAAAGGTTGTAAAGAAACATATATTTATATGGAATATATACATGAACATAATCACCTCTAACAATTTTCATAAAATTTGTAGTTATGCATTTCATAAAAACCTAAGTGAATGTATATTTAGTAAAAATGGGGCCCTAAATTTTAAATGAAAAATGGGGGCCCAAGGCAGTTGCCTTTTTCCAACAAAGGTGAGCACGGCTCTGCTTCACACATACACGATTTATAAAGGGTACTTAATAATTGGTGAAGTTTCATTATCGGTATGAACGCCCATTATTTTATCTTAGTTTTGCCACATTTTACGCGTTATGTATTCGTCATGAAATCTTTTATTATCCTTCCCGAATCTTGTACGTTTGACTAATGCATGTACAGAATACATATGTAAGGACGACATACTCATTTTATATAAAATCCTAGGGTTTTTAACACTCAATACTCATAGTTAACCAAACGCTTAATCCAATTAAAATGCAGAGTTTAATTTTTCAGTCTCTCAGCACCTCTTTTTATTTTTAAATTGAGTTTTATTTTCCTCTAAATATTTGTTGTAATTCGTTTAAAAGGGATCTAATATACGGATAAAAGAAGTTTCCTTTTTATTCTATATCTTCGAGAGATTAATTAAGGAAATGTTCTTCTATACAAACAAGAGACGTTAGTTAAGGAAATATTCTTCTATACAATCGAAAGATTAATTAAGGAAATATGCTTATATATATACACGATCGAGAGATTAATTAAGAAAATATGTAGTAAATATGGAAATAAATCATTGAGTTTGCGATTTAATAATGACGAGAGAGAGAGACGCTTGTGTTTCCGTAGGTTCCAAGAAACCTATATAACATATTCAAGCTCACAAAGTTTCTCTCTCACTTTCATAATTCTTCTCCTACGTGTTGTTTTGAGAGAGAGGAAAAACCCTAGTTTCTTAGAGAATCAAGAGAACTCACCATGCGAGCTTCTTCTTCGTCGTCTTCTAACTCACTTGCTGCAACCAGTTTGAGCAATAGACTAAAGACAATCTTCAAGAAGGCTTCCGAGCTTTCTATCCTGTGTCAAGTTGCGGTTAGCGTCATCTACTACGGACCAAACGGCGATTTGAAGACATGGCCTAAGGAGAAAGAGGTAGTGAAAGACATGGCCTTAAGGTATAAGGTGGCCACCAAACGCAAGAAGAGCTCTAATCTTCGTGATTTCTTGGAGGGCAAGTTAGAGAACGATAAGAACTTGAAGAAGAATAAGAAGAAGACGAAGAGAGAGTTTGAGAACGTCAAGTATCCAGATTGCTATCCAGTTCTTGATCATTACTCTCCCGACCAACTCCATGAACTTGTTCTGTCCTTACAAGGGACTCTCTCTACTATGGAGGAAAGGATTCGTGTTCTAGAGGCAAAGAAACAGAGGAACACAAACTTGGTTCATCAGACAGTGCAACCCTCAAACCCTAGCAAGTGCTCTCTGTATCTGTATAACCATGACGATGCTACTCTCTCACAGCTCCCACTCTCTGCATCACATTCCAACCAACTTATCAATTACCAAAATCACTTGAGGATGCAGCAGCAGAGGCTTTATGATCCTTGCGTATCTACCACGCAAGGTCACCCAGCTTTACTTTCAGTACAAGAATCTAGGTTGAAGAATCAGTTGATGCAGCAGCAGGAGGCTTATGGTTCTCATCATAACGTGCGTATGATGAATAACACCACCAACAGCAAGGTTCTAGGACATCCTTGTCCCTTAAAAACAATTCCAAAGGAGTTTTCTTTTGATCTCCAGAAGAACCCTAATGATGATATGGTCGGTAGACCTAAGTACTCTCAAGATTTTCCAAATTTGTTTTTAGCCTATGCTGATATCCCTCAGCTTCAGACATCTTCTCTACCATCTATACACCAAACCATTCCTAACATTAACCTTATTCCTGACAACTCAAGATGTCCCTGAGTTGAAGTAGTTACCTCCTTGAGAGCCAACAATGAAGAAGTGAAGGGATGTTTCTTCATCTAGGTTCCTCCTGCTATAGTCTATAAGTGGAGATTTTTGTTTTGACTTTTTTGGTTTTCTTGAATTTTGATATATTTATTCATTTTTGTAACACTGATTTATTATAATACTATAATTATGAGAATGATTATCTAAACGATTCTACAACCGACAATTCATATGATTTATGAGAATTCACGTCTAATTGTACTACTTGCAACCGCTTCATGAAGATCCTCTGATTATTTTCACTTGCATCATGTTGAAGATCTCATGTAAGTTGCTTCTGTTAATCTACATAATTGTTAATAAATCGTCTTCTCTGAAGTTCACAACCTTGATTTCACAGTTTGAAAACATGAACCCTTGATGAAACAACTGGATTAAAAAGGCTTCCACAATACATTTATGTATATGCACATCCATCTAAAAATAACCGAGAAGTAAAAAAAGTTTGCATTAGAGATAAGTATCACACATCGAAAATTCAAATGGACCGTAAGTAATATATAAAAGGTTACAGCCATTCCATGTACTACCAATTGATTTTAAGTTAGAAGCCCTTAAAAACATGAATATGACATGGTATCAGAGCATAGATCCTATAAACTGTAAACCCTTAATTAATTTAACTTCTCTATTTAATCCTCTCAACCGGGTATAACTATTTTACTAAACTCGCTCAACCGAATATAAATATCAAAGTTCTGAAATTTCTTGCCGTAAGAACCATCATCTCAAAAATGAGTATTAGGGATAAGTATATCACATCAGAAATTGAGGATGTTAAGTAATATATAGAGGGGTAAACCCGAATCTAGGAGTTGAGATGTTTATGTGTTCAGTGACAAGAATGTTATCAGTATATAAGTTAAACATCTCAACTGGTTTAATCCTCCACCTGGTTTTCATTGCTCTTGCATCTTTAAGTATTCAATCCTCCACCTGGTTTTGAAGGCCCATTGTTAAAGAGATTCAACTTCCATTTTATTTTATCTACCCATCAACTATTCCCGCGGCAAGCAAAACGCTAATTCTAATAGTATATAAGAGCTTGAGCTTTTAGCGTTTTGATGTTATCAGTTTGAATACATCTATCTTATTAAAACTCAAGTACAAAATTAGAGTGTTTGGAGATTTGAATAGAACTATTAAAAAATTTGGAGTGTTTGGAAACATGGATTACAGTCTTTAAAAAAAAATATATTTTTGTTTGAAATAGGCTAATGTTTTTTTAAAAAATTGAAAGTTATCTAGGCCACTTTTAAAATATACCAAAATGGGTCAATCTAATTGCCTAAATTTTTTTTTTCTAAACTAACCATAAAACAAAATTTAAACTTTATATACATATTTCAAATCAAAATAATAATTCAAATTTGATTTATATCAAAAAATGATTCAAAAATATACATATATTCAAAAATGGATTTTTACTAAACTATTTTTCAATAACCATTATAAAAAATATTGTCAATATATATAAGAAAAATATAATACAAAGCCCAATTTGAAATACCAACTCAAATTATGATTTTTATATTTCATATTAAGTCTTAAAAATATAATATATGTAATTATTTATATGATGGTATGTATAAAATACTATTAATTATATGATTACTTATATGATGGTACATATAAAATATGATTAATTATATGATGATAAAATACGATATATAATAATGACTAGGGATGGGCTTTTGGGTACCCATACGGGTTTGGTTCTGATCAGTTTGTATTTCGGGTTTTCGGGGTCAAAGATTTCAGCCTTATTAGAATGTTTCTAAATTTTGGTTTGAGTTCGATTTGGATCTTTGTGGGTTTGGTTTGGGTTTGGATAACTAATTTAAATTATTTTTAAAGTCTTAAATCATTATATATTTTAAATTTCTCAAAATGTATAAATAAAATAATATATTACATATAAATTTGAATAACATATGTCATAATACTTAAGTTTAACATATCAATTGGCTTGATTTAAAATTTTGGATACGGAATTAATAATTATTTTAAGTATTTTTGGTGATTTGAGTATACTTTAACTATTTCATATATTTACTTTTGACTATCTATATATATTTTCAAGTATTTAAACCAATTTAAAAGTATCATTTTTGATGTTTTATATACGTTAAATCTAAAAATAATTAATATATATATAAGTATATAAATCTATTTTTAGATAAATTCGGATACCCAAATACTTCGGTTCGGATCAGATTCGGTTCTCTAAATAACAAAATTTTGAATAATTAGAATATTTAATCAATTTATGTTCGGATTTGGTACTATATTTTTGGATCGGTATCGGTTATATTCCTCGGATTCATTTTTCCAAATCCTAATAATTACATGAAAAACAAATATTAACATATTTTCAAAATATACACCCGCGCGCCTGCGCGGATCAAAATCTAGTGAAAATTATATATTACTACCTAAAATGCTGTGATACATTGATCTTTCTAAAAACAAAAGAACATTGGAAAGACAGAGGGAATCATCAACGGCTATGACAACCAGCTTCCCATTTTCTCTAAGCACACAATAAAAGTATAATGTCACGGATGAATTATTTTGTAATATACGTATATTTTGGTATGTAAATTAATATTTTAGTTGAAAGTTGTTAGTGATCTTGTAGTGATGGATTCGCCTCGTGGACTCTTATTATTCTCCCAATAAGTCGACACTAGTTGACCTCCTCAACACACGTACGAGTTTTTCTTTATTTAAGGGAGAAAATGCTATTATTTTCTTGTTTTGAAATATAAATAATTTATCTAAAAGCGTGGATTTTTAGAAACATATGTATACCTTTTTACGAAAACATTCAAGCATATGACTTCTTGGTTCGCCTGTGATCATCATTTAAAATTGCATAAAACAAAACAAAACTTCTTATAATGTTATAATTAAGAACGATCTACGAAATGTAATTTATGTATAATTAATTTCTTGTTAGTTATATAAAATTATCATGTTTGATTGTATGCCTACACATTCAATAAAAATAATGGCCAACTGAAATTATTTAACTTTATTCTCCCAAATTATTGACAATAATAGAAAGCAAATGCATGTAAACATATACACATATATAAAAATTATTAAAAATGCTTTGCACTACAAGAAACACATGAACACACATGGCCAACACTACTACATACAAAAGTTGAGATCATCAAAAGCTATGCTTATTACATTTTCATCTAATTAAGCATAGCTAAAAAATATTTCGGGAAAAAAAAAACCTAAAACACACAAGAATGTCTCAATAATCCCAATATAGTAATATAGTATGCAAGTGCACGTCCATGCTGTAAACACAATGATCCAAAGATCATTTTCTTGACGATCTGAAAAAGTAGATGCTTAGTTCTTGTCCGATAACTCCGCTTGGGTCGATGACATGAAAAGATTCCGAATCAAAGGATCCAAAAACTCGTTTGAAACTCGCTCTTAAGTACATCATATGATCACTCTTCTCTCGGTTGATCTCTTCACCGTTAACGACTCCGGCTCCTTCAGTCACCGGAGTAAGTACCTTCAACGCGTCTAGCTCGGTTTTTGAAGGCTCTCGTTTGATAGCAAACCCAACTTTCCGACCGTTGCAATACATGTTCCATAAAGGTGTTGTAAGAAGTGAAAAAGAAGAATAATCTTGATGTGAATCATACCCATCCTCATCGTTTGATTCAAGAGCGATTCTTAGCACGCCACCTCGCATTTCGCGGGCTAATACCTCGGTAGGGACGGTGAGTTCTAAGAGGACAATTATTGGATTTAGGGTTTTGGAGTCGTTTGTTGCTTGGATGCAGAAGTTTACTTTGCCACGACGGAAACCAAAGATTGTTCCGGTGAAAGATGAGGAGTTTGTGGTAGCGGAAGAGGTTCTTGGTTTTATTTGGCGATAAGATTTGTCTTCTTGATTATCATTTGGATCTACGAGTGTGCAGTAGCATGATGGGATGAGAAGTTGGACGATGGTGCGAAGGAGCCGCCATGAACGGACTTGTTTATGGCAGTCTACGCCTGCGGTTGTGGTGGTTGCCGCGAGGCGGCGGCAGTGAGGGCTTGTGATGAAGGACATTTTTTTTTCAAGCTGTGGGAAAATGATGATAATATATGTTTCTTATGGTTTAGGTGGTATGGGGGTATATATATAGAGAAATGGTCGTGAAAAGAAAGTGATATGTACTTTTGTTAAGATTATTGACGTTATCACACTTTAGAAGATTATTATAGTATTATAAATGACAATTACTTTTTTTTTGGTCAAAATGACAATTACTTATATCATATGGTTTTATCCGTGTGTACTGATATCTGAGCTTTAACAACTAAAGTATTATAGAGTAGAGACGTAAATATTTCTTAAAGTATATAGGTTTGATTGTAGAATGAGACTGTTAGTTATAAACTTGTAATGGAAAGTTTCAGAAATGTTGGCTCTACTTGATATATTATCTATCAATTTGCAAAATATAATATACGAATACTATTATTTTGTCACATGATTAATGAATTTAATGTTATATATAGTTCTAAAAAATTAAATTCATGCAGCTACGTAATATATGAATGTTTAGTAATATTCTTCTCATGCATGATTAATAAATTTATTGTTATATATAGTTTTGAAATTTTAAAATTCATGCGGTTGAATATGTTGACTCATTTGGATCATTTAAAGGCTAGAAAAACAATGAGACGGAGGCCTAGGAAACTTCCGTACGATCATGTATCCAATCATTGGATTTTCACTCGTCATTTTACCTTATTTAAGTATTAAGAAAGTTTTAATCTGTAGTTTTGTCTATCTAATGTTTATGCTCGTGCATACTTAAAACAATAATATTGCTAATAATTTAGTAAACGACAATCAATAAGTTTCTCATATATGAATCGGATCGACACTTTTGTTAGAGTTCTTTTATTTTAATTTCGTGTGTTTACCTATCCGCTTGATTTATGTTACTATTCAAGACCTACTAATACGGCTATTACCAATATAAACTCCATTTCCAAAACCTACTATATAACATGACTATTGCCAATATAACATCTTCATATATTGATATCAAATTGAAGACTTGCTAGCTCTTATACCGGAGTATTCCTCCTACAAATTGATATAAGATTCACCAATGAGGGAATTAAAATTTGTGATATGTCATCCTGCTATGTGTGGTAATTTAACTCAATTTTGAGACGAACCCTAAGTGGACAAACATAAACTTCTAAATAAGCGACAAAGCCAAATTACCCGTCTATTCGACCATCGACAAGGATTGATCATAAGGGCTAAACTTGTTACCCATTCCGTCACCCATCATTGGCCTTATATATTCCACATGGTTCCCACCAAATTTGGACAATATACGAACCACCATATGTGATTCTTTTTTAAAATTATGTTGTCTAAGTAAGAATATCAAATTCTCTGGAATGCTATAGGTGAAAACCAGTCAAGAAAACATTTGCTTTTGCTTCTAAATTAAAGAGAAAATAGTATACATATTTTTATAACTCAAATTATCAAAAAAGTTATATTAAAATTGACTAAAATATTTATTACTCAATTAACCTCAGAAGATTTAGCCCTGGTATATATATGCCAGTGTGAGATGTTTGATTAGATAAACATAGGAATTGATCATATAATCACTGGACTTAAGAAGTCGAACTGACGTCAATCAGGTAAATGAGTCACCTGACGACTGACACTTGACATGTTTACTTTTAACTCTTGTTTCAAGAGTTTATCTTCGCTTTTCGAGCACTTGCATCTTCTTTTTTTTCTTTTGTAACACCGACGGATGTTGGAGAATGCATTGTTGTTTTGCGATTTGGTTCTTTCCACTCGAAAGCATTAAACTTTTTTTTTTGGATCAAAACATTAAACTTTTAAAAATATGGATATTACAAAAGAAGTGACAAATGACAAGACAATATATCATTTGTCCCAAATTTATTCGGCAGTCCAAGAGCCTGTTTTGGATTTTATTATCGTTGTGGCAATTTATCGTTTGTTCTTGTCATCTAAAACCACGCTATCGTAATTTCAAAAAAAAAACCACGCTATCGTACAAACAAGTACGAAACAACAACGCAATTAACTCAAATCAGCCTTTATTAATCAACATTAGGATTAATGAACCACGTTTAAGAACCCTTTTTCAACCTCCAACGACAATTACAATCAATGGCAAAGCCAGGTTAAAAGGTGTGGGGGCATGTGCACCCACAATTAAATTAAAAGTTAAAAAGTGTGTATGTAGAAAATCAAATGTTTGTTAGTTCATAGGGTACACAGCAGCTAGTGTGCACCCTTACTTTTCCAGGTTTAAATTATTTTCCTATGCAATACAATACATAAGTCGACTGTTTATGGATCTTTACTCAAATTGAATTGCACATGCCCCAAAGCCCCCAACCCATAAAGATGAGATAGTGTTTACGTCATATTCAACCAAATATGTTGAAGGACTATTTCTGGAAAATAATATCTCTTCTCTAAAGATCTCAATAACTAAGCATTCTGATTTTTTCTGGTGTTCCAATTTTAATAAAAGTATAAATGATTCAAGTGAACAGAAGAAGAGAAAAAAGGTAAAGTGTTTATTTGTCAAAAATCATTGTGGTTCCAATATTAATCTGAGAGAGAAGAGAGAGAAGAAAAGTAGATCTCCTTGTGGTTCCGGTGAGCGGCCGGCGCGTCTGCGCGCGTGCCGTCGCCGGAACCGCGGTTCTGTCGTATAAAAGCTTTCTTAAGGCATCTCCTTCGTATCCCTCCCCATTTTCGCCTTGTCCGACCTCTGGCTCCGGCCTAATCCATGGTGCATGGTGGTCGTTTGTGTGGAGTTAGGACGCGGTAGTGGGAAGGTTCTCGATGGAGGAGAGGCGGCTCGTTTAGATCAAGGTTCGATTCCGAAAGGTGGAGGCTCTTTTTGCTCCGCCGCCGTCGGTTCTGTCTTCGGGAGGGGGAGGCTTACCTAGCTCCGTCGTCGCCGTCTTGTCTCCGGAGGGTGGAGGCTACAGTAGCTCCATGCTGCCGGTTTGGTACCCGTAGAAAATTTGGGTGTTAGCGGTGAAAGTTCGGTTAGGGTTTTGTTCTTGTCGGCTCGGGTGGAATCGAGATAGTGCGGATGAGATCTTAGGAGAAGATGAAGCTCTCCGTCTATGAGACCGCCGACAAGAGAAGTTAGCTGAGGGTGTGGTGTGAGAAGAGTGGGTGGTCCGGATGAGAGCGCGGTTTGTCCGATGACGCTTTCGGTGGAGGACCACCGGGAAGGAAGGTGTTTTGTTGCGGGGTATGAGATCCGGCGAAACGAAGCATGGTTTGATAGCTCCGACGGCGTCCCGAGGCAGAGACGGTCAGGTAGAGACGGTGTGCGACGCGTGTCGATCCGATGGCGCAGATGCTTCCACGTGTTCAGCAGCCAGTCTCCTCGACGCGTTTGATCCAGCCGACGTCGGTTTGGGCTTGATTGGTTTGGGCCGCGGTCCGTTTATAGCGGTTAGACTGTAGTTGGTTTGGCTTTTGGGCTTCGTGCCTTTTGTTTAAGTGTTTGGGCTTCGGATTTTGTAATTTGGGCTTGGCCCGGTATCATTAATCTATATAAAAATCTTGACAGAAAAAAAAAAAAAAGAACAGAAGAAGAGAGGAAATAGCATATCCCGTCTAATGCGCCAAATATATAAATGTTACATGCAACCATAATAATAGTATAGAGTCATAGACTCCCACAAACAGACCAATAAACCTGAACTTAACTAAACGAAAACTGAAAGCCCATCAAAACCCAAAAACACCAAGACAACATACCATCTTAAGGTAAGCCTATAGAGTGTCTTCTACGGTTGGTCTGAATAAATAGTTATTAGTCTTTCCAAGCCCTGAATGATTACGTTTTCAGTGGATCTCTCTTGTAGTTTTCATCGCTAGCTGATGGTGTTAGATAGTCCATTCTATAACTTAAGCGACAATATCTGCAACCACTTAAGTACTGTTCTTCTCTGAAAGCCACAAGGTATTGTTGTCTGTTTCTTACACGATGTAGTGGGCATAAAACTTCATGATGTAAAAAACAAACCCTTGATAATAACCAACTCGATTGGTGCGTTTACACTATTACGCTTCAGATCAAACTTAAAAAACAATATATATATAAATAAAGAGAAACGAAGATTAAAAGATTGAAATATTCATTGAGGCAAATCGTCGAACAACTTAAACGCAAAATCCTAAATCCTCAAGCTCTCTCGCCTCTGATCCTCCTCGCGAGCTGGATATCCTTAGGCATGATCGTCACCCTCTTCGCGTGGATCGCGCAGAGGTTAGTGTCCTCGAACAGACCAACCAAGTACGCCTCCGCCGCCTCCTGGAGCGCCGCCACGGCGCTGCTCTGGAACCGCAGATCGGTTTTGAAATCCTGAGCGATCTCGCGAACCAGGCGCTGGAAGGGGAGCTTGCGGATCAGGTGCTCTTCTGGTACTTTCTGATCTCACGAAGCGCCACTGTTCCGGGGCGGAACCTGTGTGGCTTCTTCACTCCTCCGGTGGCCGGAGCCGATTTCCTCGCCGCCTTGGTCGCGAGCTGCTTCCTCGGTGCTTTCCCTCCGGTGGATTTTCTCGCCGTCTGCTTGGTTCGAGCCATTTCGTTGAGTGTGGAGATGATTGAAGTGAAGAAAAGTTTAAGCGATGAGAGTTTGTTTATATAGTGAGGCGTTGATGAGGAAGAAGACAGAAGAGTTTGTTTTGGTTCGTTAGATCTTTCATCTTATCAACGGCTACGATTGTTTTGAGTTTAGTGATCCGCGTCATATGAAAATCAACCAATCGTATTAGTTTCCTCTAGCGCGTTTTTTTTTTCAATTTAGGCGCGTGTTCCAAAATTTTAATGTGGATTTAGGAAAAAATCTCTAAGAAAAGCCCAGTTAGGCCTGTTAAGATGCCACTTAACACAAGCCCACAAAGCCCAGCTCGCCGTTCAACTTTTTATACTACTAAAATTCAGTGCAGTCTATGCTAGGAAGCATGCAAGAGTTTGATAAGTTATGCAACCAACGCACGTTAGTATCTGATTAATTAACGTGCCTGATGGTGTAAAATATAGGCTTTGTTTCCATTAATCAAAGCTTTTAATGCGCATGTTTATGCCACCAACGCACGCTAACCCCCTGAAAATCTATCTAGCTAGTATATGTACTAATAAAATATGTAATCTATCTTACTCTATAATTAATTCAAGAAAATATATATAAATACTGAATGAAACCTTGCAATGTTACAAACCACAAACCCACATTACTCAAGATACATACATTTCAGAAAGATAAAACTCGATATAAAACAAAATTTGATCAAATGGGAAAATTCACAACCTTGAGTGGCATATTAAAAGACGAAGCCTCGCAAATGAAACTCAACGTGGTTCATTTGTGTAGCTCCGAGAACGCCAAAACCATTGACTTGGCTCTTTTGAAAGCCACGACTCATACCTCACACAAACCACCTTCCGACAAATACGTTAATCTCCTCCAATCGACTGTTGACACGCGTTACGGTCCCGAGACCATCGCTGCGGTGGTGGAGAGGCTGCGTTTGACGACGGACGTGTGCGTGGCTGCTAAATGTCTCATTCTTCTCCATATGATGTCTAAATCAGAAAATGGAGATAAAGGAGAAGGTAGTGTTCGTGTGACTAATCGTAGTTTGATATATAACGAAGGAGGTCGACATTTAAAATTGAATGTTCTGAACGTGGATTCATCTCGTTTTACTAGAGAGTTGTATCCATGGGTTCAATGGTAAGATCATATATGTACTGAGGTTAATATACTTTTGGTTGAGAATAGAAAAATTGATATAGATATTGACAAAAATCATTGAAAGGTCGTATAGGGAAAAATGTGGTCTTAGTAATAACCAAATATAGTCTTAAGATTTTTTTTAAAATATAAATGTAGTCTTAAGATTATCAAGAATTGTTCTTTTGACTAGGTACAAACAATATCTAGATTGTCACTTTCACATTGCGGAGGCTCTAGGTGTTATTCCAAGCATAAAAGAAAGTTCAGAAGATAAGCGTTTGGAGATTCAACGAGTATCGTCTTACACAACCGATTGTATTTTCAAACAAATCGGTTTCTTAGTGGCTCTGTTCGAAAACATTAGTGCCCGGCCAGAAACTACGGCGTCGAAATCAAACAAGATCGTTATTAAGATGATAGAACTAATGGTACAAGACTGCTTCTCGGTCATGAGAATGATCAAGATAAGGTTTGAAGAACTGAACGTGAGAGAAGCTAGACTTGACGTGATGGTTCCGGTTTTGGTGAGGCTTGAAAAGTGTAAGGAGGCATTGAGCGACTTTTCTTGGCAACGTAGATATTTGGTTGAAGATTTTTGGTGTTTGGTTTCGAAGTTAAGACATGGGTAACGTTAGAAGACAAAAGAAATGTTGGATGAAAAACCTAACGTAATCGGTTACTAAACTCTTATCTTATAGTAATAGCTTGTAAAATAAAACTACCAGTCTTGTGCAGTAACTCGCTAACTGCTTAGGGCTTCTATGATACTTGAACCGGTTCTAGATAAATTGTGTAACGACTTATTGGGTTTTGCTGACAAAATGTTTACAAAGACAATACATAGATAAGAAAATTATGCTGAAATGTTTCAAGAAATCTTCATTCTATTGTTTTGGACCATTTGGTAACACGTGCTTGTGCTATCTGCGCCCGCAAATTTTGCCAAACTAAGTGCAGCATTAACCCAACACCCCATTTAGGGTGCTTATTTTTTTTTGTTCTTTTTTTTTCTCTGATTAAAAAAAAAAAAATTTAAAATCCACTAATCGTGGACCGCCACGTGTCAGTAGAGCCCGCAAACAGTTGAAAAACCTTCCAAAATTGCTGCTTATTTAGGCAGCATAAGCCACCCAATTTTCGAAAATAGTGGGACCCACCCACTATTTTATTTTTATTTTTTAAGCTCTCATGGTTAAGCTTCATTGGTTAATGATGGCCTAAAACTAGTAAATGTGGGGCTCTAAGAGCATCTTTAATCCATAAAACCTATTTGGGTTGCTTATTTTTTTATTTTTTATTTTTTTATCTGTTAAAAAAATTAAAAACGAACCAATTGCAGACTGTTACGTGTCAGTAGGGTCTACGAATAGTGCAAACAACCCACTTAAATCAGTGCTTATTTGGGTGCTATAAAAGCACCATATTCCACGTGACAGTTAAGGAGTGCTTAGATTTTTTTTTATTAAGAAAAAAGGAAGAAGAAGAAGAAGAAGAACAAGAACGAGTGCTTGATTAGACATCACAAGTACCTGTTGCTTGCACTGTTCACGGGTTCCACTGACACGTGACGGTCCGCGATTGGTTTATTTTTTTTTAATTTTTTCTTAATCAGAAAAAAAAAAAAAAAAGCATCCAAAAAAAAAGGAATGCTAGGATTAATGGTACTCTAAATAACTGTTTTTTGAGTTTTTTTGTGGAGCTTACACTAAGCACTTGCATCAATCACCTGCATTGAGGTTGCTCTGAACAGCATCAGCAAGTCATACTAACATATTAATGTGTGTGATTTACTAACAAAATTGTTTTTTCTCCAAGATTAGAAATTTACACAATTTAATGTACAAACATTAATAATAAAAAACGAAGGTGCCACGTGACAGTTAAATATGGATCTAAATCTAACAGCTCATGCAAACTCCACAACACTTTTGTCCAAAATGCTGAGTCATTCTTATCCCTGCTGCCAAACAGCATCCGTATCACGACCGCCGAGACTAGCCTTCAAGATCACCACGGCGATGTCGTCCGAAACCAAACAGAGGAACCCAAGAATCCTCTGCCTCCACGGGTTCAGAACAAGCGGTCTCATTCTCCGTTCGCTTATTACATCTAAATGGCCCGACACGGTCCTCCGAAACCTCGACCTCGATTTCCTCGACGGTCCGTTTCCCGCCACCGGAAAATCGGACATCGAGCGGTTCTATGACCCGCCGTACTACGAGTGGTACCAAGCTAGCAAGGTCAGAGAGTATATATAAAGGGTTGACTTTTTAATGTTTATTCAAAAAAACAAAAAGGGTTGACTTTTAAAGTGTTTGTGTATAGGGTTTTAGAGAATACAGGAACTTTGAAGAGTGTTTGGATTATGTTGAGGATTACATGATAAAGCATGGACCTTTTGATGGTCTTCTTGGTTTCTCTCAGGTTGGTTTTGATACTACTGAGTCTTTTGTGCGCTGTTGATTCATTTTGCTCTGTTTTGATTCTTGTAGGGGGCTTTTCTATCTGCTGCTCTTCCTGGAATGCAAGAACAGGTAGTATATAAGCAATTAGGATCCAGGTTCTGATGAAACATTGGCTTTGGTCTCCAAAAATTTTGGAAAATTTTAAATAGATAAAAGCCCTGAAACTATGATTTTTAAAAATTATTTTTAAAAATAATATTTATAGTCCCCAAAATTTCAGATTCGGCCCTGCTTAGAATAGTTTGTTTTGTTTTTTTTATGTAAGTGTTTGAGGTTGGGAACGGTGAGATTGAATTTGAGACGTGCTTTTGAAGAGTGAAACATGTGGTTAGAATTGTTTTTTGTTTTTCTTTTGTAGGGAAAGGCTCTAACTAAAGTGCCAAAGGTCAAGTTCTTGGTGTTAATATCCGGAGGAAAGATTCCTGGGTTGAGGTTTGGGCAGCCTGAAGCTGCGGTTGGTGCATTCTCATCTCCTGTTCGTTGCCCCTCACTCCACTTCATAGGTAATAATATGACATGGGAGATACTTGTCCTGTAATGTCTGTAACCTTAAATGATGAGAGTGCAGAGTCTGTAATTCTGTATAATGGTTGCAGGGGAGAGGGATTTTCTGAAAACAGAAGGTGAAGTTCTTGTGGAATCATTTGTAGAGCCGGTGGTGATCCGTCATACAAGTGGACACACTATACCTAAACTTGGTTAGTGAAGAAGAACTTAAGATCTGTCTCTTTCTTGTTTTGATTTTGTGAGCTTCACATTCTGTCTTCTGCAGAAGCTGAAGCTGAGGAGACAGTGTTGAGCTTCTTCCAAAGGATTAGGAAGATGCTTTCTGATGAACCGTCTTCTGTAAGAAGCTTGATGTGATTGAGAGCTCTAAAAAGGTTTCAGTTGGATTAGATGATCTTATAACTATATCTTTTTGAGGTGTTTCTCTTAGCTTTTGTGTGCATGTAGATATAGATTAAAAGAATAAGACAGTTGTAATATTGTACAACAATTTCAGCTATTAAAATTAATAAAAGTAGCCTGATCAATTTTATGATCAATTTTCGGTAAAGTGTGATTAGAAAACAACTACAACGAGATTAACTGTAAAAAGATAACTGGGATGTTAACTAAGTCATAAATAGGGGTTATTGAGTAATAAAAATTATGAAGGGTTAGTCTAGCTATTCATATTTGAGGTAATTTTTCTTCTTTTTTTTTTGTAGCAATACATATCCAATCAAATACGTAATAATATTTTTGTTAGTAAGAATGTATTCTATTTTATTTAAATTTCCTATATTAATTTTGTTTAAGAAAATTGATGGGAGAAAAAAAAATGGACGTTGCGGTGCACTAAAGAAGAAGAGTTCAATTATTGTTCTTTTTGATGAAGCATTAAATGGTCAAATGGATTCTCATGATAATCTATATGTTCCACTTGTAGCCAGTGTTTTACTTCTTTCTCAATCTACTCTTATGCCCTATTATCTTAGCTCTGTCGGTTGCTTTTTAGTCTTTACAAAAAAAAAAGGGTCTAAATTCTTTTCACATTTTTCCTGTATAAGAAACATTATATAATGTATACAATTACTATACATATGGAATTACCAACATAACTTTTAAAATGAGAATTTTGGGCTAGAGAGGTAATAGATATTAGATCTATGGGTTGTGACAATTCAGAACTATATAAATATTAAATCCTAATAAAGTTTTATTCCCACGCTCGCAGAGCTTTGACTGATTCGTTTTGCTTATATCTCGGATCACTTGTTTGGTTTAGCTAGTCTATGCTTGTTTGATAACATTATTCTGTCTCTTTTAGTTTTATAGTTCTGGTGCGCGCACGGCTTATGTTATGTTCTTGTGTGTTTATGTAATGTTCTAAAGAGTATGTCATTTCCATCCATCATGTTTTAAATTTGAAAATATTGTTGTGTGTTTGTTAATAAACGGAGACCAATCCTCTGTGTGTCTCCATGTAGGAAAGCTGTTTCCCGCCAGCTGACATGTACATATCAACTCGTCATCTCAAACGTCTTTCAGTATCCACTTTCCTCATTTTCTTACAATCATCAGACCCGGTCTTTATATTTGTATTTTTGTTCCGAACATCAAAGTTTTACTTACGAACTATGTAAATTCATGATGCAATTTACCAAAGACTAGTCACTAAAAACAATTTATATGAGTATTACTACTTGTCAGAATGTTTAGTATAATATATGATCACCTCAAACGTTTCTTCTTTCAACTTTTGCAAAACATCTACACGTACTTAAATGTAAACATTGTTTTATTCCAGTTAAAAAAAAAAAACATTGTTTTATTTGCTGACATATAATAATTATCTTTAGCAAAAAAAAAGACATATAAAATTAATTTAATAAAATGAATTATTTAGTTAATAATTCTGAAAAGTTGTCAACAAAAAATCAGACCTTGAAATTATTAAGGGCATTACAGATTTTGATGTGATTAGACTGCGCCCATCACTTTATCACAGAAGAATCAATGCATTCATCTATACTATTGGCATATCGACAAAAATAATTATCACATTTTTATTATATTCCTTTTTAGTTTCCCAAAATTTTTTTATCTCTAATACTATCCTTTGCTTTAATTTTAAAACCATACACTACACTATTGTATTTTCTGTCAACTTGTGCCGGCTTAAAACTATATTGGACCCTTGGACAAATTTTGTTTATGTATTACAATTAGTTAAGCATAATATTTTAGACCTAAACAAACATAAATACGACCCCTTTTTATCACTAAATTTAGTTAATTTTAAGATGGACTCATGGCATATGCCATATTTTCCACCCCCTAGAACCGGCACTGCAAGAAAACAGATAAGCTTATTACAATCCCAAAACAAAGAAGCTGCTTATTTCATTTTTTTTTCTATTTTCAGCTTTCTTTCTTTAGAAAAAAAACTGTAAAACATAAACAATACCATCATTAGAAGCTACTCAGAAAACCTTCAAACCACAAGTGACTAAATTATGCTTGTTCCTCAATTTGATTCTTAAACAAAAAAAACATATTTTACATAGTATAATGGCAATTAAAAATCAGTTCAGTCAGCATTTCACTGGACTAAAATGTTTCCAATCCATCTTTATAATTCATATTCATGATTAGATTTATTTTCAAATAGTACAAAATGAAATAGTTGTAATAAGCAATTAATAAGCACATTAATTGGTTTTACTACTTAGTTGAGAAAAAACCAAGTACATTATAAAGTAGTGGTAATGATCAATTAATAAATATATTGGTTCTACTTAGGTGACAAAATACATTGTTTCAACTAGGCCTGGAACGGATCGGGTATCCGGACAATTTTAAAGTATCCAGATCCGGATCCTTATCCGGCGGATCCATAATTTTACTATATTTATCCGAATCTAAGGTTTTCGGATATCCGGGCGTCGGATATCCTTCTAAAAATTATAATATCAGACGGATATTCGGATCCGGATTTGAATCCTTAAAATAAATAAAAAATAATTTAAAAATAAAAAATATAATGTTTTTTTTTTAATTATTTCTATGTATAATATTACAAAATTTACATATACTTTTATAAAAAAAAAAGAAAATATATTAAATAAAGTTAGTTTTTATATATAGATATTACTATGTTGAAATAGTTATTAATAAAACTTACGTATCTAGATATCCAGACTAAAAAAATAAGATATCTGGATCCGACTTTGACGGATCCAACATTTCACTATCCGAATCCGGATTCGGCCCCTCTGGATATCCGGATTTTTGGATCGAATCTCGGATCGAATCCGGATCTCGAATAAAAATCTCAAGTCTAGTTTCAACTATATTTAAATTAAATACAGTATAAAATTAGAAAAGAAAAAAAAAACAATGTAGAGAGATAAAAGAAAGCGTTACAAAGTGTGGTAGAGGATAAATTTATTAGATTCCGATTTCCAATAACCAAGAATATGTATAGTAGCAAAAAAATAAAATAAACCCTTTATCAAATCCCAAATCTAGAGAGAGAGAGAGTGAGAAGATAAACCCTTTGATGTCCACATTCTCTTGTCATTTCTTCTTCTTCTTAATCTTCATCTCTCAGAAAACGACTTAGTTTCTTAACCATCTCCACTTGCTTTAATGGACTTTGAAGAAGAAATTAATCTTCACGAGGAAGAAGAAGAAGACGCCCTTTACGACTCTCCTCCTCTTCCTCCACCCTCCCGCGTCCTCAAGGCCTCCACTGAAAGTCCTGACACCGCCGGAACAACCTCAACCGGCGAAGGAGGATTTATGGTGGTTCACGGCGGTTCTTCCCTCGGAGGGGGAGGCAGGTTTAGATTCCGTGAGTGTCTCAAGAACCAAGCGGTGAACATAGGAGGACACGCGGTGGATGGCTGTGGCGAGTTTATGCCGGCTGGAATCGAAGGTACCATCGAAGCCCTAAAATGCGCCGCTTGTGGCTGTCACCGTAACTTCCACCGCAAGGAATCACTTTACTTCCACCACCACCACGCGCCGCCGCAACAGCAGCATCATCCTCCTCCTCCGGGATTCTACCGTCTTCCAGCTCCTGTGAGTTACCGACCACCACCGTCACAAGCTCCTCCCCTCCAGCTCGCTCTTCCTCAAAGAGAGAGGTCAGAAGATCGAATGGAGACTTCTTCAGCGGAGGCAGGAGGGATTAGGAAGAGGTTTAGAACTAAATTCACGGCAGAGCAGAAGGAGAGGATGTTAGGTTTAGCTGAGAGGATTGGATGGAGGATTCAGAGACAAGATGATGAAGTGATTCAAAGGTTTTGCCAAGAGACTGGTGTTCCGAGACAAGTTCTTAAGGTTTGGTTACATAACAACAAACACACTCTTGGTAAGTCGTCGTCGCCACCACTTCATCATCATCAGAATCCAACTCTTCCTCCACAGTCTTCGTCGTTTCATCATGAACAAGACCAACCATGAATCATGCATGAGTTTCTTGATCACTACTAGGGTTTTAAGTTAGCTGATTAATTACTTAAAATATTTGAGAAGATTTTATTTTTTAATTTATGTACTCATTTTGGTATTTTCATGTTGATGTTGTTGCTGATGATCTTTCTGGTTAATTACGTTTTTCATTTTGAACTTCTAAAATATCTTATTAAACACTTGATTTGCATAGCTATTTAATTATTAGTGGGTCTTTAGTAATTAGCATCATATGTGTCCGTAAGTGTTTAAATCTATCAAGTATTTTGTCTAGGAATTTATACGGATTCGTACGTGTGTGTGTGTTTTTTGTGTGCAGTTGTGTAGTAGAGATAGCATATGATTAATGTTTTCATGTGCATTTGTGTGTATATCCTTTTGATGAATGGTTCTTTTGCACTGGTTGACATTGTTCTTGTTTCTTAAGTTCTTGGTGTTTGACAGTGTTTTCATGATTCCCTGACCACCATTTTCAACGCGCGCACACAAACATTTGCCGATTTGATAGCGTCCTTGTTTCTTGAGTTATCTAGGTGTCTTAAGAGTTACTCCTTCGGTTCCATAATAAAATACATATTTTGTTTGAATGCACAACAATTAAGAAACTTACTTTTCTACAAAATAATATTATGATAATATAAATTAAAAATAAGTTAATCAATCATAGATAATGTGTAAAATGATATTGTTTAACCAATTTTTAATAAAATTAAAATATTTTAAAAGTATCAAAACATTATATATTTTGAAACATAAAAATTTCTCTAAAACATCATTACATTGTGGAACCGAAAGAGTAATATATTTATCGTACACATAGTATACTACATATGTTTATTAATAATGTTATGTTTTCGTGTGTTTCTATATACACGTTTCATTTAGTTGTCCAATGAGTGTAGTAGGACTCATATGTGGATCGGTCGGAATCTCCTTGGGATGGAGATTTCTGCTTTAAAAATTTAGTTCAGTTGCTAAGATATAGACGTGGACTATTCAGTAACCAATCAGTATAAATATATATTGTTCAACTTAAGAATCATTCATCTGTTCCCCCTTAGAAATGAAAAAAAGATGAAGTAACATCTGATAGCTGCTGCAATAGTATTCTAATTCCAAGGAATTAGCTTAGACAAAAAAAACGAATTATGTCGATGCATCCAAAGCCAGCTTCGTCTTTCCACTATATGTGTGTATAAGTGTGTATTTATATACTCCCTCCGTTTTTTTATTTAAGTCATTTTAGAAAAAAATTTTATGTTCAAATTATATGACGTTTTCGATTTTCTATGTAAAATTTATTGCTAGCATTTAATGTCATATGCCCAACGATAATATCTTTCTATTTTATTATTGGTTGATTTATGATTAAGTAAATAATTAATAATTTCTTAATTTATATGCACAGTTCTAAAACAACTTATATTAAAAAACGGAGGAAGTAACATTGTTCTTTGAAGATCTGGGGAATGCGACATGTGGGCTCTTTGGAAGCATGAAGGAGAAGAGGAGTATAAGACATATGGGCACGCATGCATACATAAGTATATTAATGATGTTCTTCCAAATCCCTAGACTCTCATTCTGACCTGGAATCAATTCTTTATTTTTTTTTCTCAAGTGCATTAATCATTCTTATTTAGTTTTTCCCGTTTCATACTCCCTCCGTTTTTTATTATAAGTCGTTTTAGAGAAACTTTTTTGTTCCAAATTATATGTCGTTTTCGGTTTTCTATGTAACATTTATTAATAATTAATGTTGTATGACCAATAGTAATATATCTTCTATTTTTCTATTGGTTGAATTGTGGTTAGGTAAATAATTAATGATGTTTTTGTTTAGAAAATATAAGAAATTAATGATTTTCTTAATCTATGTGCATAGCTGTAAAACGACTTATATTAAAAAACGGAGGGAGTACTAATCACTATAATCAAGGATATACCTTTCCATTGGATCAATATGTTTAGTAATGTACTCCCTCGTTTCCAAAAATAAGATTTTATAAAGTATTCACGCTTATTAAGAATTTAATAAATGTTTATAATTTAATTTATTTTTTATTTTATTATACACTTTTCAATAATTTTCCACCAGTAAAATTTAATCAGTTCAAATATTCCCAATTAATGTTTCTCAAATATATAAAAAAAAACACCTTAACAATATAAAAAATTTATCGAACAAAAAAAAATCTAAAAAAATCTTACTTTGGTGAGCAGAGGGAGTATTTTTTCTTCCCCAAAGCTTTAGTAGTAATAACGTCAACTGAACAAGTTAAAGTAAGTGCTTCGGCCTACTATAAATTTATTTGAAATCGGGTGGTAAAAAACTCATGTACCAACGGAAAGATTAATGAAAATTAGGGTTTCTGAGTGATGACGCAATGAAATATACAGAGAGAGGGAACCAAAATGATTGAAAAAGGATAGAAGAGGCAGATAAGATTCGAGTCCCCATGTCACGGCCACTTCTAGATTTAGCCTTTCATGTCTCAACCTCTCCATCTTTTCTCTCTCTTTCCTTTTTACGAAACAATAGAATAGAAAGAGAGACAAATGAAAAAATATACACACATGAGAGAGAGAGAGAGAGAGAGAGAGAGAGAGAGAGAGAGAGAGAGAGAGAGAGAGAGAGAGAGAGAGAGAGAGAGAGAGAGAGAGAGAGAGAGAGAGAGAGATGCTTTTGCTTGATAAGGCAATCTCTACGCTTTCTTGTCTAAATTAAAGCTGCACACTCCAAGTGTGGAGATGACTTTGTGGTCCTCTGTCCTTTTTCTCTTTGTTTCTTGTTGGGTCCAAAATTTTGTTTTCACGAATTTCAAACGCGTGACTTGATCGAGTTTCATCAGTACATGTTAAGGAATAATGTGCAACCAACGTTTGCTAATCAACTATTTTCACTCGATATTACGTGGCTTTGACTATAATTCAAAACCTAACTAAATGTGTTTCTCCTTTTTCTTATCCTTCTCTCAATTGTTTATTTTCTCGGAACATGAAAATTATCTTAAGAGTATTTAGTTTTTCCAATGAGTATGAAAAAAACAAGTCTTCTAACTATTTTCTTAATATATAGCTACTGTCTATTCAGTTCACAATTATTTGCTTTAGATATTACTAAAACTTCCTAGTTTACCAGAAAGCTTAATTTTGGTAGAGGAATTTCCATTTTTCCATATATCCATGAATGAACTAAAAATAAAGAAATTATGGCCGGGGAACTTATAAGTTGTATGTTCGAAAAAAATTATTCAGCTGTAAGAAAAGTTTAACTAGGCTGCTGCAGTAATGAGAAACGATCGGACCCTACGTTGGAGTCTGGTTATGTAATAAATTTCATAGAAAGTAGTGCAACGCAGATTTTTGTGCAATTATTTTGGCTTTATTATGTTGTAAAACTAAATTGAATTATTGATGTGAAGTGTTTGATCAGAAAAATATATGTTCTCAAACACGATTTTCTTACCGTGGTTGCAGTCAATACGCAGATACCTTTCGGACAACGACCTATCGATGTGTTTCTTTTTGTTTAATTTGGGGTATTCCGAACTCATATAAAGATCCACATTAATTTTCAAAAAAAAAAAATTCAATTTACAAATGATTTTTCTCTCCAAATATTCAAATGAAGGCAACATGATTATGACCACACGAGTTTAGTGTAGAAGAATTGATTCAAACTCGAATTTCTTTAAAATCCGCCTATCACTAAATCGAGTTTATTTGAAGTCCGCCTATCACTAAACCACTTTGGTGTGGTTCATTGTGTATATTATGTACCATACATGCAAGAAAATTATCAATTGATCATCATCATCATTCTTAATGTGGAATATTTAGTGTTGTTATGATTCTTTTAGGGGTTCTAAATGTGACCCACAAGCAAGGTTTTATCACCACCCTTTCAAGCTAAGTTTGGAACCAAATAATATTATTATATTAAATAGAAAAACAAACAAATTCGATTAAATTGCGTAAAACATATAAGTATATAGTAGCAGCTAGGGCTAGACTTTTCTTTATCCTTTAAATTACACGACATTCCCATACTCTTAGCTTCAAATACATTGTTCTAATTTGGGAAACTAATGATGCTTCACGTGCAATGAATACATTTTCCACTTACTCCTAGAAATAATATATATCAGTGATTTTTTGGCAATGTATATAGTTAATTTAGTCACTTAATAACCATAACTCAAATGATAACTTAAACACAATATTATTACTTACAAAAGGAAAAACATTTTCTCTTTAATTATGCGTAAAAGAGAAAGCAAAGGTTGAAAAAAGTATGGAAGCTATATAACTTTTAGCAACTTTTACCGAAGAGAATAGTATATAACTATATATGTATTTGTTTTGGACAGTTGAATGACTATGACGACTCATTATGACGAATCCTAATTAATGAATTATAAAAGTTCATTTGTTTTGTATTGTTGTCTTCACCTAGTCTACTGTCCAAATAAAAGAATTATAAAACGTTTATCTGTTTTGTATTGTTGTCTGCACATATTAGTCCACTGTCCAAATAGTTCTTCATTTCAAATTTCATACACACACTGTGACACACATAGAAGTATGATATCTCTTGCGTGTGTATATATATTTACTCTTCGAGTAGGAATTGACCCACAACTATACGCATTCACATTTGTTTTGTCTGATAATCGCTTCGTATACCAAAATCTACATTTTGCTCAAAGAAAAAAAAAACTACATATTGTCTCCAAACACAATTGTTTTGTCTGATGAATTGATAATCGCAAAATCGCTGTTGTGCCGAACGACAATGGCCCATTATTTTTAATAAATATAGCCTTAGCCCACATTTCTTAGTTGCCGAACCTAGAGGTTTAGAGGACATGGACCAGGCCAGTCTTCAATCATTTTATAATTTTTGCTTGTTTATCGTGAAATGCTTTTCATAAACAATTATAGGTTTTGGACTTCTGTTGGTAAAGGTAAGAGCTCAAAAACCCCTTAAATATGTTAGGGGATTAATGGAATTTTTCAAAAAGGGTATTAGTGGGAGTATTTTTTTATAGTTGAGAGTTTTGTTAAAATTTTCTAACATTTTGTTTGAATTAATATAAAATTTTACTAAATATAGAGAGTTTTGTTTATCCAAATAATTATTATAATATATTTAAAAAGAGTATCAGAATCTATTAATCAATAACAGTTGATTGTAATTAAAAAGTTACAATCCAAAAAGAATAACAATAGGAGTTAAAACCTTTTAACAATTATTAAAAAAACAAATTTCATATAACCTCTTATAACTAAACCGAAAGACATATGGTAATGGCCTAATTATCAGCCCACTAATACAATGCGCGCCTTATTTACGTAATGACTCTGTTTGAAGGTTGAACAGTTTCTCGAAAAAAAAAGTCAACTCTTATTATTGTTAATGCTCAATACTACCGACATGATCACTAACAGTAATAAACGAAAAAACATTCCCTTTTTGGTATAACCGAAACTAAGGATAAATTAAAATATCGGAACTGGAAATTTTGTTATTTTATTTTAAAATTTTATTGGTAATATTTTTCCTTCTCAACCTCTCTTCAGACAAAATAATGATGATCGTTTTTGTTTTTGCTGAAACATAGAAATTTAGGAAAGATGGGTATGAGAAGAAGAAGAAGAAGAATCATGAGTCTTAATAAGAAGAAGCATGAGTCTTAATGCTGAAACAAGAAGCTGATACTTCAAAAACCCCACTGGGTGTTTGTGAACATAAGCCTGAGCCACCACTCTCTATCATTCCCCCAATCTTCTTAACTCTCTCCTGCAAACAGAGTTAATAAAAGAATCAACAAAGTTTAAAAGCATTTTTCAAAAACCAAAAACAAAGTTTAAAAGCTTGACACTTAGTTTTGTCTCTTGAACACAAAACACAAACATAAAGATCCTATCAGCTTTTACCCAGCTATTGAATAATAGACTTTAAAGTGGTCTTTGATCTATATGCTCCTCTAGTTTTGGAAGTCAAAGGATCCGGACACACTAACCAGTTTCTCTTTGTTTTTTTCCACAACTTTTTATAAAATATAATAACACATGTGTATGCAATGCATCAGTTAATGGCTTAATGCACACACACATATATTTATGTATCATCTTTAATGATTTCATTCTTCTCCACAACTGACATTTCCTTGAAATTGAAGTAATGAAAATGAGTTTGAGAGTTAAAGTGGAATTTGATTTACCTTCTGAAGTGGTGAGAAAAGAGGAGAGAAGGAAGAGTTGTCAAACTGTACTGTGTGCAGTTCTCCAGAAACATAAAGTGCCACTGCAGCAGCAACTTCAGAAGGTCTAAACTCCAAAAAGTCAATACCTGTTCACTCACACAACCCACAATTATACTCCAACATTTTAACCCCAAAAAGCACAAAAAAAGAAAAGTGATAGACCTTTTTCACCTTTGGCTTTGCTGGCTATCACTTGTAGTGATATGGATATGAATGTGTTGGATGGTTCTTGATCACTTTTACTCATCTTCCTCAGGAAATAACTTATGTATGAGCAAGGAGTTATGGCTCTCAATCTCCCTTCCAATCTGTTCACCACCAAAAGTTCCATTCTTTGGATTGATTTAGCCACAAACAGAAACTCAGGATGTCCAACCTATTCAGAATGTGACCAAAACCTCAATCGATCAATGACGTTAACAAATTAGACGATTTACCGATCTTTTTTGTGATAGAGTGATCGTACCTGAAGATCAATCAATAACCTTGGGACAGAAGTTTCTTCAAGTTTGGCTGCCAATGATAAACAAGCCACAGCCAACAACTGCATTGTCCAAGCTTTGTCATACTACAAGACAAAATCATATATCAAGAAGCAACATAAGTGGGAGTTTTAGATGATGAAGGGCTAAAACATGTTCATGAATCAATGTGAACTTACAGGGAGGTCATGAACCGACAAGAATCGATCAAAGTAGTTAACTGATAAGCACATACACAATGGTCCAAACTGGTGCACCTCACAAGCCTATTGTAATAAGAACAAGAGATGCATTAAAATTTTATCTATTTTTCCTCCATCTCTATCTTTTATAGATCTACAGCCTTGAGATTTAATATAATATATTTGTCAAATGAACGTCATATTCACAGTTGATAAAAAAAAACATCATATTCACAGATTTAAGGCAACATCTCTCTCTCTCTCTCTGCATAAGCCTAATATTCATATATACCAACACACTCTATGTCCAGATCATTCATCAAAGGGATGATAAAAATTCAATAAATAAAATAAAAATCAAACCTTAAAAATCCAGTTAAGGGCTTTTCTTCTTCTGGCATTGAAATCCATATCTCCACTTCTGAGTCTCCTGATGTAATCATCACTTGGCAAATGCTGCTTCTCCGTCTCCATCATCTCTCTGATAATCTCTTCGCTCTCTAATGGAAAACCCATCTGAAAATTCGAAACTTCACGACCAAAAATCATGTCATCATCACCAACGTTGATGGTTTCTGTACATAAAAGACCCAGTTCTAGATTTTCCGCCATAACAACAGAGTGTTGTTCAAAAAGTTAAATTGTTCTTAATATAATGTCATCCAGAGATTGGAAAATGATGGATACAAGTTAGAGGAAGGAGCTTTTTATTGATGAAATGAAGATATGTGTTTTTCTCTTTGGGTAACTAGGTAATGTGATAATAGGAGAAGAAGATCAAAGAGTAGAATATAGAAAGTGAATTGACTATCATGGTTACATACGTTTCCATAATGATAAATTTATGGAAATGTGTTTGAATTTTGTTGGTGGGAAGATATTTAGTTAGTTTTGTTCATTGTATTTTAGGTTTTCGAATCTGAATAGTCAAATATCTAAAACAGCCAATTCTGAAAATTTTATCATTTTATCCCCATTATAGTTACAGCCAATTTAGTTTGACTAATAGTTTAAAACAGTATCAAATCCATTATGTATCTACAAATATTTTATATTTTTCATGAATTTCAATATATTTGGATTAGTATCTTGTGGTATTTTGTAAGCATAAAATGATAAAATTATATGATAGAATATACAAAATTAATTAGCATTGTGATATTGTTCTTATTTAGCATAAATATTCGTCGAACCATAAGATATTTTTCTAATTCAAACCGAATTAAAAATATACTCCAAATAAGTTTAATGTAAATTAAAATTAACATACCATTAAGTAGAATATGGATTTAATATATATATTCAAAATCCATCAATAATGATGGTTAAATAATTATCTCTCATTGATCTTTGACCACACTGTTTTTACTATACAGTCACTTTTAAAGTCAAAATTTTCAATTATTACATCTTTGCATATAACTTGAATGGAATCAGAAAACTGTAGACATGTATAAGAACTATATCATATACACATTTGGTATGGTCTTTGATTTTTACACAATATTGTCTTTCTTTAATATGGATTTCTTTTACCCAAAGATATTGTATTCTGTTTTACCCAACATTTAAGATGAAATATATAGTCAACATTTTACATAGAATATATATTAAGTTATTAACTTCCCCAACTGGTGGTCAAGTTCTCGAATCCAGGACTGGTGCTTTAAGGTGATTAGTATATTTTTTTCTTAGCTTGAATTTACTTCAAATGATTATGGAATCATAGGCGTGTACTAAAAATTTGCTTTATTCATGTGGAATGAAAAAAAATATTTCTTATCATTCATACAGAATTTTCAGTATACCACATGTCATGTATTATTTTTAATTATACGTGTTTTATTCTACTGTTGGTAGTAGTAACAACGTGAGTTAAAATCACGTGCGAGATAACTAAACTTTGGTGTTAGTTACAGTCTTTATCTTGTCTTTTTTTTTTTTGTTAACCTTGTCTTAAAAGATTGGTAAAAATCACGTGCGAGATAAAAAAAAAACTTTGGTGTTAATTACAGTCTGAAGTCTGAACCAAACCAAAGTGAAGTTTTAGTTTTTTTTTGGAAAAACTAGATAGAAATAAACTGAACTACAAATGATCTTGTTTGGTTTTAATTTTACAAAACCAGTGAAATCACATGATAGAAAACCTCTTTTAGAAAAAGAATAATAATAGAAAACCAAACCATAGACGAGATTGACAACTCCCATGTGAAATCAGTTCTGTAACGAAGATGGGCTTTCGATTAAATTTAGCATATGGGCCTTTAGTTAGGCTTCTAGATGGGTTTCTAGAACTCGTTACCGTTATATCTTGGACAACTGTGTAAAAGTCAGCTAAGCAGTTAAAACACGCGCGAAGCAGTGTCGACCGTCGATGAGACTATATTAGTTCGGTTCCATTTGGAAACAAAATTTAAAAAGTAAACGTCGCCTGAGAGATTCGAACTCTCGCGGGGAAACCCCATGTACTTAGCAGGCACACGCCTTAACCACTCGGCCAAAGCGACTTAGTGCTAAGGAATAACAATTTAAATTTGATAGAACAGAGTAATTAGACCTCAATTTATTTATAGTCCTAAAAAATAAATGTCAATCTACACTAATCACAGTCATTGAATGTTTCTTTATTTTAGAAAAAAAAACGGAAATGAATTGAAAAGGATTGATTGATTACAACAGTATAATAATATAGAAAGTCAATTTTTTTTTTTTTTTTTTTTTTTGGCCTCCCCGATGAACTGCTCTTTATGATTTGGCTCGACCAAAAACAGCTCGAGACAGACTTCCTGAACATCCGCCAACACGACACCAGTCAAGCCAGAGGCCTAGCACACCTACAATAACAAGACCGAGCCTTATTCCGACGGACAGCCACAAAGTAGCTATGCGCCAAAGACCTTTACAAAACGGGTTGAGGACAGCAACATCTCCACAAAGGCACACCAGAACATCAACACCAGCCGGAAGAACCCATCCACTCGAAGACAGAACGCAAGCGACTAACTCCAGTGCTGGGATGATGAGTTCAAACCAAGAAAACCTGAGACACCACCTAAACCGAAGACCCCTCGGAGAGGAAGAGCGACTCAGACAAGTGGAGAGGAACCCATCCACTCGAAGACAGACCCGGGTTCTGTCTCTCGTTTTAACTGTGGTTTAACCTCTTGCGGCAAGTGGTAAGTATGGAATGGTTGAAGCCGCTTGATTTCGGTTTGGTTGGTTGTGTCTGTCCCTGCTAGACTAGATCAAGTTGTTGTTTAGATTTTGTTTATTTTTCTATTTTTTGTTGCCTCTGTACTTCTGTCAAAAATTTGAAAATTGGTAATAATATCTTTACATTTTACCAAAAAAAAAAAAAAAAAAAAAAAAAAAAAAAATATAGAAAGTCAAATTCAGTTAAATTCTTTGATTAATGTTTATTCTGATATATATATACTTGCTTTCTGAGATAAGATATATTATCCCATATTAAAATTGTTTCCAATAAACATTAAAGTGGAATGTTAGAAAGTTTCAATTAAGCGACTTATTACAATCTCTCTCCTCTCCTAGAGAGAGAGTTCTCTCTAGACAATCTTTCCTCTCTTATCAAATTTCTATCTTTTAGAGAGGCAAAGATTTTTGAGAGTGAGAGAGATCCACTTTTTGGTTCCGGTTTCGGTTTCATCCGACCGGACTCTGTCTCCGGCGTTCTCGCCTTTTCCTCCGGCGAAGATCGGCCGGCTTTTGTCTCCGCGTCGCATATACCTTTATGTGACGGCGGCTTACTCCGGGTTTTTTCTCGTTTACGTCGATCTACTCTTCTTCCGGCTATCAACTTCAAATCGTCTCTCTTTCTTTCCTAGTCGGATTGTTCTTTCCCTTAGTTGGAAAGCCGGTGATGGATAGATCGATTGTAGATGATTGTTTTTTTTCTGAAGGATAGATCCGGTTGGCGATTGGGTTTCTTTGAAGCTGGCTCTTGTAGCAACCGTTTCATCGATGATCTCCGCTAGCGGCGGAGTTCTGATGCGCCGCCTCCTTGCTTCCGGTGGACGACAGCGGACCTTCATCTTGACACGTGTGCATGCATCGCCGGGCGAACGCACACGCGGTGGGTGACGTGTCCCTCTCTCCTCGACGGTTTACTCTATGGGCTGACGGCCCATATTTGTTTTCTTTGGTTGGCCCATCTGTTTGGGTTTTTCTCTTTGTTCCGTTGGCCCGTTTGCTGTTTGGGCTTTTTGTAAAGTTGTTGGGCTTAGTCTCTTGGGCTTTGTCCCGCTTAATAAATTCAGATGACAAAAAAAAAAAAAAAAAGTTTCAATTAATTTAGAGAACTACACGTTATATAATTTGTGTGATTATGCAACATTCATGAGTCAACGAAAATAATTGAAGTAATTTTACCGTTATAGTGTGTCACGAGAATAATAAAAGTGAAAAATGGTTATGGGAAATGAAGACAAGGGGACCCATGGAGAGACAAGACATCAAAGTTAATGAACAGTTGTCCTTGTGAGACGCACCCACGCGCTCCCTCTCTCTCTCTCTCTCTCTCTCTCTCTCTCTCTCTCTCTCTCTGTAAACCGTTTCTGGAAAATTGAGGAAAGAAAGAAAGCTTTCACATCCCCAATCCTCTAACAACTAAAGAAGAACGTACACGTTGAAGAAGGAGAAGTAGAGTGTTCTGAGTATCGATTGATTTAACTTTCCTGGAAACTGGATCTAGATTTCTTCGTTTCTGAGAAGCAAAACAGTAAGTGATGAATCTTTATCCGAACCTGAGAAGAGGGATACTACTCTCTGTGCTCTACGTCGTCGTTTTGCTGTGCAACGCCTCCACCTCCACTTCGTATTCTTCATCTGTAAGTTTTGTATTATAAACACTCGACTATGTTTTCATGATTCCAGAAATAGTAGTTTCAAACTTTCCCGTTGAAGAAATTTCTCAATTCGAATCTATTTATAGAAAGTTTAATAGACAGAGACACCAACGGGGTTTATGTTAGTATGTTTTTGATTTATTATTGGGTTTATTGAATTTAAAGACTTGAAATTTAATTAGTCTGGGACCTGAGGAATCAATAACTCAAGACTTGTTTAGTTTCATGTCTTGATGGAACTAAACCATTGTTCTTTTTGCAGGAAGCGATCACAATAAAGCCAAGACACTTATCTTTGCTTAAGAGTGCTTTACAACGGGTAAGAATGAGAGATTCCTTTAAAATGATTTTCAGAAAATAAATGAGCTGATGAGACTTGTTTTTTTGTTTTTTTTTTTAAATTAATTTCAGCCAAGTGGGGAGCAGTCTGATCTATGGAAGCCAATGACTGACCAAGGATGGAGTCCATGCATCGATCTCGAAGATCCCCCTTGTAAGTACTACTATTAAACAACATTTCTCATTTAGTTTTTACATTAATCTCTCTCTAATCTTTGGAATAGCAGCATTACCGGATAAGACCAAAAGCTATATCCAAGTGTTTCTCGACGGAGGACTTAACCAGCAACGAATGGGTATATGCGACGCAGTCGCAGTCGCTAAGATCCTAAACGCAACGCTCGTGATCCCGTTTCTTGAAATCAATCCCGTTTGGCAAGACTCGAGCTCTTTTGTTGACATCTTCGACGTGGATCACTTTATCGATGCGTTAAAAGATGACGTAAGAGTAGTTAAAGAGCTTCCTGAGGACTACTCTTGGAGCACGAGAGAGTACTACGCTGCGGCGGTTCGTGAAACACGTGTCAAAACCGCTCCTGTTCACGCTTCTGCGCAATGGTATATTGAGAATGTTTCACCGCTTCTTCACAGGTATATTTAACGTTAATCTGACAGTTTTGAAAACGTTACAAGAGTCTTAAAAGTTTGGAGATTTTTTTTTTTTTTTTTGGTAGCTATGGGATTGCTGCGATCTCTCCGTTCTCTCACCGTCTGTCGTTTGATCACTTACCTGGTGAGATTCAACGGCTGAGATGCAAAGTGAACTTCCAAGCGTTGAGGTTTGTTCCTCACATTACATCGCTTGGTGATGCTCTTGTGAGCCGTCTTAGAAACCCGTTGTGGAGAAGCGAAAAGGACAGAAAGAGTGTGGATCATTTGGGAGACATGACGAATCCGAACAGTAGACATGAACCAGGGAAGTTCGCTGTTCTTCATCTTCGCTTTGACAAGGTAATGTTCACTCTCAGTTCATTACACTTTTTTAGGCAGTTTCAGTTCGGTATCGGTACCGGCTTTTCGTTCTAGAAATTTAGGAACTGTTCCGTGTGCTTACAAAAGTAGGTTCGGTTTCTGTAGCAAAGTTGGAAACCAGCTGATATTTAGAAAGGGGTCCAAATTTGCTCCGGTTTAGTTCTTTTTGGTTTTTCGGGTGATTTTGGATAATATGGCTAAAATATTATATAATTCGGGTTTTCAGTTTAAATATTAGGTAATTCGGGTAGTTTAGATAAAAGTATTGGGTAGTGCGGATAATTTGGACTAAAAAGATTAGAGTGATTTGGTTTTTCAGATAATTCACTTTTATAAATAGTATTTTAAGATATTTGGTTATTTAGAAACTAAATATAACTAATATTTTAAAGATATAATATGTATTTTAAAAATTCGGGGTACCCATTCGGTCACGGTTCGGTTTCAGTTTTTTAGAGATATAGGATCTGAGTTTGGTTTTGGTATGGTTCCTCGGTTCCGGATAAATGTACATATGCCTAACATTTTTGGTGATGTCTTTTTGAGTTGTTTGGTAATAAGAAGTTTGTTCTGTATATAGGACATGGCTGCACATTCGGCGTGTGACTTTGGTGGAGGCAAAGCAGAGAAACTTGCATTGGCGAAGTACCGACAAATGATTTGGCAAGGAAGAGTGTTGAACTCTCAGTTCACAGACGAAGAGCTAAGAAGTCAAGGACGTTGTCCTCTAACACCTGAAGAGATGGGACTTCTCTTAGCCGCTTTCGGTTTCGACAACAACACTCGTCTCTATCTCGCTTCCCACAAGGTCAGACTCAGACTCTTCACTTATATTTCTTCTCTAACCTCTTCTTATGTTCTGTTTCCTTTTATGCTTTCTAGGTATATGGAGGAGAAGCTAGGATCTCAGCACTAAGACAAGTCTTCCCAAGGATGGAAGACAAGAGAAGCCTAGCTTCTTCTGAAGAACGAGCTCGTATCAAAGGCAAAGCTTCTTTACTAGCTGCACTTGATTACTACGTGAGCATGCACAGCGACGTGTTCATCTCTGCGTCGCCTGGAAACATGCACAACGCTCTCGTTGGTCATAGGACGTTCGAGAATCTCAAGACGATTAGACCGAACATGGCGTTGATAGGACAGCTTTTCTTGAACAAGAGCATTACTTGGGTGGATTTTCAACAGGCGATTGGTGAAGGACATGTGAATAGACAAGGACAGATCCGGTTAAGGAAACCGAAACAGTCTATTTATACTTATCCGGCTCCTGATTGTATGTGCCATGTTTGACGATGAGGATATAATAAAATAGTTTTACATTTTGCTTAGAAATTAAGTTGTATAACCTTTTTATCTATTATATGGAAACTTTTTTCTAATTAACCAAACAAACTATTCACTATTCACGTAAATTTTGAGAAAATTTCAAAAATATAACAATACTATTTTAATGCATAATTGCATCCTATACTAACATATGATGATGTTGAAAGAGGTTTGGAGTCCTTGTTGTATCTCTTTTACAAGAAAATAACGATTTTATAGTGGTTATTCCACCGATTTATGAATTATTATGAAGTTTTACTAAATTAATTGATAAAAATTATAACGATTCTCATATACCATAAAAGAAAAATTAACATACATTAATACAAATGTAAAATGTGGTTGAAAATTCTAAAACAATACTAAAAAGTTTAGGCTTCAGTATATAGAGCATTTAACGTAAAACTCAATATTTTCTTAGATTTTGAGAAAAAATCAAAAATATAACAATATTGCTTTAATGCATAGTTGCCTTCTGTAGAAATATATGATAATGGTTGAAAAGATTTGGAGCATTTGTTGTCTCTATTTCTCTAGAAAATAACGATTTTATTAGTCCACTACTTAAGGAGTATATGAAATTTTACTAAATTAATTTAAAAACAAATTGAACGATGCTCATGTACAATGAAAGAGAGTTTAACATAAATTAATACAAATGTAGAATATGGTTAGAAATTTTGATACAACACTAAAGATTATAGGCTTCAGTATATAAAACATTTACCAAAATTCAATGTTTTTGTAGAGGGTTACACATAGATTTTGAGAAAATTTCAAAAATATGCCAATATTGTTTTAATGCATAGTTTCATCCTACACTAATATATGATGATGTTGAAAGAGGTTTGAAGCCTTTGTTGTCTCCGTTTTTCAAGAAAATAGCGATTTTATAGTTGTTTTTTCCGCCGATTTAGGGAGTATTATGAAGTTTTACTAATTAATTGATAAAAAATTAGAACGATTCTCATATACCATGGAAGAGAGTTTAACATACATTAATACAAATTTAGAATGTCGTTAGAAAATTTATAACAACACTACAAAGTTTAGGCTTCAGTATATAGAGCGCTTAACATAAAACTCAATATTTTCGTAGTAACACATAGATTTTGAGAAAAATTCAAAAAATATAACAATATTAATTTAATGCATAGTTACCTTCTGTACTAATATATGGTGATAGTAAAAGAGGTTTAAAACCTTTGTTGTCTCCGTTTCTCTAGAGAATAGCGATTTTATAATGGTTAGTCTACTAATTTAGGGAGTATATGAAATTTTATTAAATTAGTTTATAAAAAAAATTAAATGAGGCTCATGTACCATGAAAAAGATTTTAGCATACATTTATAGAAATGTTGAATGTGGTTAGAAATTTTAAAATAATACTAAAGATTATAGGGTTCAAAATATAAATTAATTTATTGAAATTCAATATTTTTGTAGGGGTTAACACATATATTTTGAGAAAATTTCAAAAAATATGACAGTATTGTTTCAATGCATAGTTGCATCATGCACTAACATATGATGATGTTGAAACAAGTTTGGAGCCTTTGTTGTCTACGTTTTCCAAGAAAATAACCATTTTATAGTGGTTATTCCACCGATTTAGGGAGTATTATGAAATTTTCTAAATTAATTCATTAAAAATTATAACTATTTCCATATACCGTGAGAGAGTTTAACATACATTAATATAAATGTAAAATGTGGTTAGAAATTTTAAAATAACACTAAAAATTTAGGCTTCAGTATATATAGAGCATCTAAAGTAAAACACAATATTTTGGGTTAACACATAGATTTGAAGAAAAATTCAAAAAATATAACAATATTGCTTTAATGCATATTTTCCTTCTTTACTAATAAATTGTGATGATCAAAGATGTTTGAAACCTTTGTTGTCTCCATTTCTCTAGAGAATAGCTATTTTATAATGGTTAATCCACTAATTTAAAAACCATATGAAATTTTACTAAATTAATTTATAAGAAAAATTAAACGAGGCTCATGTACCATGAAAGAGAGATCAGCATACATTAATACAAATTTAGAATGTAGTTAGAAATTTTATAACAACACTAAAAATTATAGGTTTCAGTACATAAATTAATTTAATGAATTTCAATATTTTTGTAGGGATTAACACACAGATTTTGAGAAAAATTCAAAAAATATAACAATATTGCTTTAATGTATAATTGCCTTCTGTAGTAATATATGGTGATGGTAAAATAGGTTGGAACATTTGTTGTCTCCATTTCTCTAGAGAATAGTGGTTTTATAATTGTTAGTCCACTAATTTAGGGAGTATGAAATTTTACAAAATTAATTTTAAAAAGATTGAACGATGCTCAAGTACCATGAAAGAGAGTTCATCATACATTAATACAAATGTAGAATATGGTTAGAAATTTTAAAACCACACTAAAATTATAGGCTTCAGTATATAAAACATTTACCAAAATTCAATATTTTAGTAAGGGTTATAACACATAGATTTTGAGAAAATTTCAAAAATATGCCAATATTGTTTTAATGCATATTTGCATCATGCACTAACATATGATGATGTTGAAAGAGGTTTGAAGCCTTTGTTGTCTCCGCTTTTTCAAGAAAATAGCGATTTTATAGTGTTATTCCATTGATTTAGGGACTATTATGAAGTTTTACTATGTTAATTGATTAAAAAATTATAACGATTTCCATATACTATGAAAGAGAGTTTAACATACATTAATACAAATGCAGAATGTGGTTAGAAATTTTAAAACCACACTAAAGATTATAGGCTTCAGTATATAAAGCGTTTTTCGAAATTCAATATTTTTGTAGGGGTTAACACATAGATTTTGAAAAAAATTCAAAAAATATGACAACATTGTTTTAATGCATATTTGCATCATGCACTAACATATGATGAAGTTGAAAGAGGTTTGGAGCTTTTGTTATCTCCGTTTTTTAAGAAAATAGCGATTTTATAGTGGTTATTCTACTGATTTAGGGAGTATTATAAAGTTTTACTAAATTAATTGATAAAAAAATATTAAGATTTCCATATACCATAAAAGAGAGTTTAACATACAATAATACAAATGGAGAATGTGGTTAGAAATTTTAAAACAACACTAAAAAGTTTAGGCTTCAGTATATACAATGTTTAACATAAAACTTAATTTTTCCGTAGGGGTTAAACACATAGATTTTAAGAAAAATTCAATAAATATAACAATATTTTTAATGCGTATTTTCCTTCTGTACTAATATATGGTGATGGTCAAAGAGGTTTGAAACCTTTGTTGTCTCCATTTCTCTAGAGAATAGCGATTTTATAATGGATAAAGAAGTGGATAAACTAAACTGATGTTTAACTTGAAAATCTTGAATTTATCTGATTTTTTAATCTGAATTAACCTAAAACCAAGAACTAAAATAGAATATTGAGGTTCTATATCCTCATCAACTAATAATCCTTTTTTTTGTTGGTTAACTGGTAGGAATCAGGTGTTGTGAAGTCTAGGGTAGAAGCGCACAGAAACAGTTGCTATTAAACCAAATAAACCGCTAATAACCGTCGGATCAATCTTTAATTGGTTAAGCCCGACAAAAGCGGGGGGAAAGAAACCAGAACAGAGACTAGTATATATAAATGAAGAAACAGAGCAGAAGAGGAGATCATATGTGAGCTTCTTCTTCTTCTTCTTCTTCTCCACAAGTCACAGAAAAGTCAAACAGACGCCGGAAACGACGCGATTCTAGAGTTTCCTTCCATCGTCGATCTGATCTTCTCTCGGTAATCTACGCTTCGGATATTTTTAGCATTTATATCCGCCGAATATTCCGGCGAATCATTGACGGACATCGAGGCTTCATTCGATCGCTTTCGCTTTTCTGTTTTTTTTCTTATTATTTTAAAATTGAAACACCGATCTGGAGGATAATTAATATGAAGAATCCACTTTGATCATTGTGATGATGATGATGTAATTAAATGGATAGGAGATTTTCTCTCTTTTTGGTTTTAATGAATTTGCTTTAGTGTTGGTTAGTGACAATGATTTTTAAAAAAAGTTGAGATATTTAATTATTTGGTGACAGGTTGAAGAAGAAGAGGATAAAGAAGCATAGGTCCATGGCTGAATGATAACAGTTTTATCTCCGGAGATTCGGAGTTTTTTTTTTCTTTTAGGAATCTAATAAAGAAGAAGATGGCAGTCTCTTTCCCTCGTCTCCCCAGGTGGTTGTGTGGTGGTGGTGGTGGTAGCACTAAGAAAGACTCAAAAGGATCATCTCCTTCACTGAAGAAGACTATTAAGACTGGATCTTCTTCTTCGGTGAAGAAGATGAAAAGAGGATGGGTTGATAGAGGAGAGGAGGAGGGTAAGATGGGGAATGTGCTGTTCCCTGAACCAGATGATCCTGAGTGGTCCATTGGTTGGGTTGAACCACATGGACCTGGGTTTAAAAGTGAGGATGATACTGGTGGTGGGTTTGTGGTTCTTGTTCCTTGTTACAAGAAAGTGATAGATGGTTCAGGGAATCAGATTCCAACTGGTTTCCTCTCTCCTGCTTCTGGTAATGCTTGTTTCCATTTTCATAAATCATTAATAGCAATTATTTGACTTATATGTGTATGTTTAGGTTGATCTCAGTGATTAAGTTTGTAGCTTGGAGCTTTTCTTGATTACCGAGTTAGAAGTGAATTTATTACCATAATTTATTGTTTAGACATTGAGGATTCTGAACTGAATAGTGTGTGGTTCTGTTTTGAATTAAAATCTGCAGATAAGAAGAATATGGAACAGTGGCTGTCGTCTATGGGGAAGCTTTAATAAGCTTTTGGAGGATTTGTGAAGATCAAGACTGTTTCCCACATTGTGTTTTTAAGTATTCAAAAATTAAAAATAAAAAAAACCAGAAAAAAAATTTGTGGATAGGTTTTCTGGAGACTTCTTTTGGTTCTCTGTTTCAAGTGAGTGACAACAAAACATCAAGTCATCCCTCTCAAGAATCTACTACTAATGGACAAATGTGATGGTGATGGAGGCTTGGCAGCCTAAAATGAATGAAGAATGATGGATTGATATGCTATGAATATGATATATGATTTGAGTACTGGATATTTTTCATGTGGGTGTTTGGAGTGAAGACGTTTTCTGCTTCTGTGGTCGAGATTATTGTGAACAAACAAAGAAAAAAGATTTTTCTTTTTGTTCTTTTGTGATTGATGATGTGTAATGGTGTACATACATGTACATAAGTTTCTCTTATATGTCTTCTTTCTTGGATCACATGCCTTGTGCTTACTTTCGACAACACGAGAGCCCCTGACGCTGTGCACGTTTATAATCATTAGAAACTTAGCAGAATCATCGATTTCATAAACAAAGTACACTCAAACATGTTGAACACGCTTTTGGTCAGACAAAACTTACATTTCACTATTTCCCATGAGGCCGAGTAGATTGAAAGCAGGACCAGGATGTCCTTGTTGTGAAGAGTAGGACGCAAGTAGGTTTTAAACAAGGTTGAAATCTGCATCAGTTGGTGTAAATTCCTCCTCTGAAATCTTGGATGATTCCTGCAGATCAGCGCCGGCTCTGGACGTGTGCGGACGGTGCTTTGGCACAGGGTCTCACCATTTTTTTTGTAATTTTTTGGTATATTTAGGGTCATACAGTTTTAATTTTATACATGAAAAGGTCATTTTTGTTTTTTTGAACACACAAAAAGGGCCCTAAATTTTTTTGATTTGTATAAGAAAGGGCCCTAAAAATTTGTTTGTGCACATGGCCTAAATATATTCTGAGCCGGGCCTGCTGCAGATGCAGATAAAATATCATTAAAACAAAAACTCAACCTCATAAACTCATAACAACCTACATAACAAAATGGCTTCAAGATGGATATGGAATAATTACCCCGTCTTACTTAGAAGAGTGTTGTTGATTGAAATGTTCAAAGCTCTTGTCAAGAGTTGAGTTCTTATGTTCCTCACTCATTGCTCCAGAGTATGATTCCATAAAGCTTTCCTTCTCATCCTCGTTAGACTCTCTTCTCCTTCGCTATCATCTTCAAAGTCATAAAATCCATCTCCATCTGCCTCTCTTGAAGAACAGGTTTTAACTCATCTTCACCAACGTACAGCCTAGAATCATTGTCAGAAACAGGAACGCCCTTGGCAAAAAAACGCAGATGTGAATCAAAATAAAAAGTTACAAAACTTTTGGGTTGAGTTTAAAAAGAAACTAGCTAGGAGGAAGCGTGTGGTACTCATTTGTTATGCCAGTCTTGAATGAGAGCACGAAGAGTTTGGTTTGGTGTGAGAAGTTGATAGTCTACTACTCTCATATTTTTTCATAGGAGATGTGTCATGTCCCATGCTTAGCCATTCCCCTATAGCGTCAAGCTCATAGGAAAACACGTCCGCTGCAACAGGTGTATTCTTCATCAGCTATCTAAGATACATATAATCCAATTGTAATTGGCTTTTGAAGTTTTTTTGGATCTTTCTAGTTGATATCATGTATATTACGCTGTAATATGAAACTACATATGTGTCCGGTGTCCCCATGCATGGCCATCTATTCATGCACGCGTGAATAATGATTTGCTTAACGAATACGTTACACGTACCTAATTAACAAAAGTACTATTAAGTCATGAAGACTACGTGGACGAATTGATAATTTTTGAAGCATAAAAAATGGTAATGTGAGCTTTTTTTGTTGCATTTTGGAAAACATATTATGAAATATCTCCCAAACGGCCAACTCCATCAAGAACTTTTCCTACAAGGAAGTCACTGTGGACTATTCTATTCAAAACATTAATGGCCATGAATGTTTATCGTTTTCTAAATGCTTTTCTTTTTGGCTAATTGTTTTTTTTCATAATAGTTTTCCAGTTTTCTAGTTTTTTTTTATTTTTGACTATAATTTTAAAATTGACTTTTAAGATTTGTTTGTATGTATGTCTTCACCTTTATTTTCTTGTTTGCTAAAGTTGAAATTACTAACATAAAATATCTAAGTATTTAATTTAAAAAAAAATTGAAAAATAATAATAACTCTTTTTAATGAGTTAAACAAATTATGAGTTATAAATATTATCAAAGAAACAAAAACAAAGTCTTAGGAAGAAAACATGCTTTAGGTGAAAGCCAAGTAATATAGCTTTGTATTCTTCATTAAGAATTGGCGAAAACCTTAAAAACTACATTTCATAATTTTTTAGAAGAAGAAAAAAATACTTCTATTAGAATCTTGAACGGGTCATAAAAATTAGTTTTTGACCCCTCAAACACTCTAAAATAATATCATTCGAGGCTTATATTAATACTGTTCTTCCTTCTCATTTACAAGTATGAGTGAGTTCTTCAGTTTGCGTCATTTTAGTTTTCAAAGCAAAGTTTTTTTTTGTGTGTATGTAGATGGGTTGGTGGAAGAAGAAGAAGTCACGAGCCGTTGTTAAAGAACAGACGTGGGACAGAGACCAATGGAGAGGAGAGAAAATTCTAGAAGCGCTAATCCAATGCTGTGATGGCAAACCAAATTCCATCAAATTCTTCACTGCTGATCAAATCCTCAAAGCCACTCAAAAACATTTTTGCAAGTGTAACATCCTTGAAAGACGTCAAAACATCTGCGAGTGTAGTCGTGTTTCCGAATTATATTTTCATGGGAAATGGTATTCAGGTACGCTCGATAACCATCGCATGATTCTACTTAGGAAAATGAAGGGAAGAAGTCCACATCCCCCTAGAGACATCTGCACTGGACCTCCTAAGGACGTAGCGATATCTTCGATGGTGAGTGATCACAAAAATTTCATGAAGTTGGTTGGGTGCTGTTTTGAGTTTGAATATCCAGTCATAGTTTATTATGGTGGAGAGAGACAATACTCACCTGTAGATTTGAATAAGATAGTGTCATGGAGAAGGAGAATGAAGATAGCAGAGGAAGTTGCAACTGCTTTAGCTTATCTTCACGTTGCGTTCCCAAGACCCTTTGTGTATAGGAACATGGGGTTGAAAAATATATTATTAGATAAAAATGGCGTAGCGAAGTTGAATGATTTATCTTATTGTGTCTCGATTCCAAAAGGAGAAACACATGTCAAGCTTACTTGGGCTGGTAAAGACTACGATTACATGGACAATGATTATATTTTCAACCGCGTAGTGTCGGAGAAAACTGATGTTTTCGGGTTTGGTGTTTTCATGCAAAAGCTTTTGACCGGAGAAAAAATTTTGAGGAGCTTTGTGGTTGGAAGAATTGGAGAGAGAAGAACAAGTTTCCGAAGTGGTTGTCCTCGTACATGGGAGAAGGAAGAATGGGTGAGATCGTAGATCCAAAGATGAGTTTGGTTTTAGAAGAAGAAGAGCGTTGTCTAATGGAAGCTTTTCTTGTCCTCTCAGAAAGATGTATTGGTCTTAGAGGGGAAGTTCCAAAAATGGTGGAAGTGGCTAAGGAACTAAGGAGGTCATTAAAACAAGGGGAATAGAGAAAATCACGAGAGATGTTGGAGAGGCGTAGAAGTGATGATAGGTTCTGTTTATTATGTGGTGACTGACTTTCAAAGTTTTGATCTTATTTTCGGGTATTTTTGCTATAAGAAAAAGAATTTTGAGTCAATGAATAAGGAAAAAGAAAGAAGAAATATGTGATTTGAATCATTATTTAGTCTTTTTTTTTTTTTTTTGATAAAAGGACGTTATATTTTTGTATCAAGGGGAAGAAAATTTTGCCGACATGTTAGCGTGTAACATCAAGAGCATGCATCGCTGTCCAATGTGGGTCGAGGTTGCTTAGCTATTCAAGAACCTCGTATTTATGTTCTCACTAGTTATTTAAAAATAAATAATAATTCCCAAATTTAGTTTGTCTTATGAAGGTTTTATATTCATGTTTGTTAGTTTTGATAATTTTAGTTTACGTATGAAACTAATGCAGCTAAAGAAATGATCACATGCATGGTCGGCTTTGGTGAGAGATGTCTTTGCGAGTGATTGATGAGATTGGGATATCGTAGTGGTGCTTTCAGCCTCGCAAGGAGGCAAGAGGCTTGGATTAGCTGACGCTGGGTTTGGAGTGTGGCTCGGTGTTTGGTTCGGAACTTGGTTAGGCCTTGTTGAGACAGATACTTGATGATTTCTTGAATGATTTCTGATGACTAAACAAGTGACTATATATTCTATTTCCATAATTTTCTAATAGTTTTACCTATTCATATTACAAAGTTGCGAGATTTTTCGATTAATCATTCGGATTTCAAAAGTGACTACAGCTTTCACATGAACAAAGGTTGAAGACACAAGCATAAGCTGAGACTAGAGGCCAATTATACATACAATCTTTCCTTTCTTTTAGAGATTTTTACAATGGAGAATATGGAGTAAAATCACATGCAAGAAAGACAAGGTAATACTTTTATTGTTGTTGTTGGATTGGTTGCTTCACTCCATTAAGAGTTGTCTATGCCGAATGAGACCGTCAAGGTACGAGGAAGAGGTATGATCTTGTAGGTCACACCCGTCGAGACTCACTGTTCTTGCTCCGCCGTGCGGCTCAGCTAACCGGTCATTCCCACGCAATAGCTGCACCAACTACATCCAAAACCAACCCAATTCATAAGTTGCTTATTATTAGATCAAACACTAATGGGACTAGTTTGGCTTTGGAAATGGAACATACCCGGTTCATATCAGGACGCATAGTGGCTACATGGTGTATGCACATTGAAGCTGTTTGCATCACCCTTCTCATCTCAGTTTCATCAAAGTCATTTCCTAGCTTAGGATCAACTATTTCCTCCAAGCTGCTCTTCTCCAGAAGTGGTTTCACCTTGAAAAATAAGCATTTCAAACTGTCTTAATTGTTGTAAAATGCGTACAAAGAGAAGAAGAAGAGCAGTTTCAGATCATTACCCACATCACAATGCTTTGCCTGCTATCTGTATCAACCGCTCGACGACCAGTTATGATCTCTAGAAGCAACACCCCAAAAGCAAACACATCCGTCTTCTCATCAACAACCCCATGCATAAAGTACTCTGGAGCTAGATACCTGTAAGAGAAACAAAGAACCAAACCTGGTTAAGATTTAAACATCAAGAAGAGATTGTGTAGCCGTGGAAATCTGTGTCTGACCCGAATGTGCCTTCGATAGGGAAAACAATATGTTGAGGACAATTCTCTGGGAGCCACTTAGCAAGTCCAAAATCAGATATCTACCAAAAAAAAAAAATTCATATCAGATTCAGCTAAAACTGATTAGTTTTTGATTGTTGAATTAATCAATCAATAAAAATACCTGAGCTTCATAATCTTGACTTAGCAAAATGTTGGAAGCTTTGATGTCACGGTGAATAATCCGTCTAGGACAATCATTATGAAGATATCTCAAACCATCAGCTACACCCAAAGCCACTTTATACCGTTTCTTCCAATCCAAACACTCCTCCTCAGACCCTACAAAGGTTTAAAAGAAACATAAACACAATTAATAATGTTTTAAAAGCATTTTTATTGCAATGGAGAGTGTACCGAAGAGTAGAGAAGCGAGACTGCCGTGCGGAGCGTACTCGAGCACGAAATGCAAACCGCGGTCGCTACTGAAACCGCGAAGCCTTGCTGCGTTTGGGTGGTTAACGTGTGCGATCATCCCTAGTTCAGATAAGAAGTCGCTGACTCTTTCTTCTTCTTCCATGGCGTGTCTCATCAGCTTCTTGATGGCCACCGTCTCTCCGTCAGGTAAAACTCCTCTGTACACCTCCGCATGTCCTCCCTTCCCAATCATATTCTCTAACAAAAACACGTACAACACATCAAGATCCATGCTAGCCACTAGGAGACACAAGAACATAACCAGGACCGGATCTTGACACATTCCAGGGAAACATTGGTCTTATCCCGCAATTTTTTATTTAAAAAAACATTTATATAGATACAGAGCATTCTAATTATTTTAAAAACTTTATTAAAATTCTTAATAAAAATCTATAGATCTCAAAAAAATCTCAGGACCGGCCATGTACCGAACCTTACCGGGATTAAAACTGTTTATGATTCTTAAAATCTTTAAAATTTTAGGACTGGCCATGAACATAACCTTACCGAACCTTACCGGGATTAAAACTGTTTATGATTCTTAAAATCTTTAAAATTTCAGGACTGGCCATGAACATAACCTTACCAAACCTTACCGGGATTAAAACTGTCGGTGGCGGCAACAAGCTCTTCGTACGTGAAGTTCCGCCACGAGGGTTTAGCTACGAGGATTTGGTCGCAGTCAACAGGAGAAGGAGATAGCTTAGGCTGTTTCCGCCGCATGTTTTTCCTCGTGAGCTCGTAGCTGGCGAGGAGAGGAATGACAGAGAATCTCCTTATGGACTTCTTCTTGATAGAGTCTATCATCTTGTTCCATTGAAGACCGTGGTGCTGAAGAGACGAGACGTTCGGAGGAGTTGTAGATAACGGCGACGATGACTTATCAGGCGAGCACGAGCTGCAGCTGCTGCTGTTGTCGGAGTCCGAACTCGTTAATGGGATTTCAAGAACGCATCTCGGCGATGGATCGTCGATAGATAATGAGTCGCTGTTCTCCGTCTCCGTCTTTTCATTGCTTCCTTTGTTCTTCTTCTTTTTCTTCTTCTCCATCTCTGCACATAACATGTTTGAGTAGATTTTTTCATTAGAAGACAAGGCATAAACATAATGTCGTAACATTGACTATATAGCCTTACCTTCAACAGCCATGGCCTTCGTCCTCTTGGATTCTCTGTGAGAAGAAGCTTTGAATGATAATATTAAAAAAAAAAACTCAAAGCTTCATGAAAGTTTCTCCGAAGAGTAACATCTCCGTGAGGAGAAGGAAGAGAGTCCGGAGAAACAGGAAAGCAGAGGTTTGTCTTCTCTTCTAATGTGTGGTTTCTGAACCGTTGTTTTTTTTTCTTTTGCTTCTTGTCTTTGTTAGAGAGTTTTATCTTTAGAAATGTTTATTCTTAGAAGATTTTTAGAAAGCTTCAAAGTGGAAGAAGAAGAAGATGAAAGACCAGGTTTATTATGACTGGTAATGGATTGGAATCTATGCTATATTTATACAAAATCCACCACATGCATGCAAGTCGAGAGTTCTGTTTCACTTTTTTACAAAAGATAAAAGAGTTCCGTAACTAACGCTATCCAACGAACGAACACGCCGACGGCTGACATATATTATCTGGAGCTGGTCAATGGCATTTTCCGTAATTACAGTGGATGAGAAGACAAGACATCCTCTGTGTTTTAAAATATAGTTATGACTTGTTGTGAGGCCACTAATATTAGCCATGTGAAGCACTGACATTGTTTTTATACTTTGTTGGGTCTCTTCAAGCTATTTTTTATTATTGATGCAACCTTTAAAAGCAGCATAAGCGATAAATGGCGGACTGTGTATGAAACACAAAGGCAATTAAGCTTTAACCACCCTAGACCTTATTTTAAAAATATATTTAACTTTCTTATATAATAAACTGGTCAATATCAAGATAGACAACATTCATGAGAGTGTTCTGGTTGACGACACGACCGTCACGAGTCATCATGGAGCTTAGTTAAAAGACGTTTATTCGAAACACATCAGGCGCGACATCATTGGACCCACCATCTCAAGCTCTAACTTAAGTGCATAAAATAGAAAAATCTAACGACGAAAATGAAAAGAATAGGCATGTGTCAAACTTTCTACATGTGTGGGTTAAGTGTAAGCTAAGAGAAGCTTAGGGTAGAGATGAAGAAGATAACGTTTTATTCAAGGTTTCTTTCTTGATTACAATGGTTACATAACATCTGAATATATAGTAAAGCTGAGAGACCAACTAGGGCACAGCTCAGCATGTGACAGCACATAGCTTTAAGGAATCAAATCTGTTACACAGCTGTGTGACGTGAGCTGGAGCAGCCGTACGGAGACCGTAGTTTGGCGTCATCTGCTTTGGTCCTCTGTTACCGTTGCATAGCAGAGCTGTTGGTTGAACGGGCCTAGACACCAATGTGTGGGCTTTAGCTTCTGCCAAGGCCTCTGAAGTGCTGTGTAACGTGAGCTGGAGCAGCAGTACGGAGACCGTAGTTTGGCGTCATCTGCTTTGGTCCTCTGTTACCGTTGCATAGCAGAGCTGTTGGTTGAACGGGCCTAGACACCAATGTGTGGGCTTTAGCTTCTGCCAAGGCCTCTGAAGTGTTCGGACTTAGACTATCTAACCGAACCACATAGATAGTGGATGTGACATAGAATCTTTACGTCTCCGTGGAAAATAGTTAAATTCATCAACGCAAAAGCCTAACAAGATCTTCGGCCTTCTGCTTACGAAACAAAGCTCTATCCACTGAGCTATAAACGCTAAGTTAGGACTAACTAAACAATGTTATTACCAACAGTTTGTAGCTTAAAAGTAGTTCCAAAAAAAATTAGTCCTAACATATACCTTCTCTTCATGTAAAAAGGCAATTAAGAAAAACAACTTTCACTTGCTATGCCATATAAAGAAGCTAGTGACCTTTCACCATACCATCACTCCCGAGTTGTATCGAAGATTCTCTGATGATGCAAAAACAGAGAATTAGAAGGAAAAAATATTTCAGAACGGTTTGTGTCACTTTCAGGTGCTATGAAAGCATAAAAATCTCTTAATAGGCCTTCTCCAGTTTAAAAGATTATTGGGGCTAAAATGCTCTCAAGTGGGTCAACTAGTGCCTAAATGGGCCTTGTGGCATTTTCAAATATTCCGACAGCTGACCGACATACTCTAAGGTATTGGTCGGAGGAAAAATGCATCGGCGATGAATTGAAATTGTCACGGGGGAGTGATCGCCTTCTCTAGAATTTCAAGCTTATTTGGTACAAGCGACAGTTCATCGGTTGCACACAAAAAAAAGACAGTTCATCGAACCCTATTTTAATATTCAATCTAGGCTTCTCTGCATCACGAGTAACTTCTTAACATGGCCATTTCATATTGAGTCATTGACAATGGAAATGAGGCCACCGTTTTTTTTTTTGTATTTGGTTGTTACTCTTGTGCATATGAATGAAATAATGACAATGTTACAGTTTTACAAAAATAGAAAAGGGTAAACTGTTTTTATGATGAAAACGTAGTTTATGATTATTATTCTCAGAAAAAGTAACACATGATTCATTGTTCATTTTGAGCATTTCAAAGGAAAATGAAGCTTTTAGTTGTTAATTTCTCAGTTGGCGATACTTAACTCAAATCGAAATATTTATATATAGACCTTTAAATCTAGTAGTTTGGAGTTTATTGCGTTACTATATATACAAAGTAAAAGTAATGACGTGACAAAAAAAAACATGTAACTTGTTTTCTGTTGGAAGCTTTCTCTTCTTTCTTTCTTTCTCGTCATTATCAAAAGACGTTATGTTGTGATGAGGTTATGACAAATTTCATATTTGTGCTTAGGTTCGACGAACGGCCTCACACATGTACAAACTTCATATTATCTCCTCCTCGCAATTGGTTTATATTTGATTCTTGTAGCAAAGCCGTGAAATAGCGACATATTAAATTTACTCATATTGCATGATATAACTAGGCAGTTACATCACTTGTATTCACATTCATCATGCTCCTTCACTACCTATCCGTTTCATTAAATTATCACAAAATACTTCAACATGTTGTATATAAAAGTTATTTATTTTTTATAAATTACATTACACTTTAAGCTTATTATTTGGCTAGTTAATGTGGTGTCTCGAGCAAAAGCAAGAAAAGGTTTATTCTTGATTTATATTACCTTTTTATGATGATTTAACAGAGATGATAAAGAAAAAGAAAACTAAAAGTTAAGATATCCGAAAGACAATGATCTTCTAAAGCAAACTTACTAATGATCAATAAAAAAAAGCTTATTGTAAGGAGAATGTAGTATTGAAAAGTGCCAACATCGCCTTTTTGTTTGGGAGTAACCAACATCACCTTTTAAGGGTATGACTGGGTTTCCCGCTACCACCTGCAAACGCAGCTTTTGCGGTTGGTAGCGGTTGTTGGCGTTTTGCAACAATCGCTCAAACCGCTCCAAACCGCTCCAAATCGCTCTGAACCTCATAAATTCAAAAGCTGGTTCCAGCTAGCGTTTGCGGTTGCGGGCGGTTGCGGGAGGATAAAAAAAATTTCTTTTTTTTCCAAAACAATATAAATACAAAAATAAAAATATTCAATAAAAAAATTAAATTGGAATTATAAAAATGCTAAAATATATCTATTATATTTTAATTAATATTATAAAACTGTAAAATAAAAATATTTTCTATATTTTTAAAAAATTAAACTATAACTTTCTAAATATAACTTTTATGTTTATTATAATATTATTATTTTTGATATTTTTATAATTGTATAAAATGTAAATATTGTTAATTTATTATTTAACCGCTGCTGCATTTGGTAGTTAACCAGTCATAAGTATCCCGCAAACGCACCAATTTCTAACCGCAGAACCAGTCGTACAAATCTCTTAAAACCGCTAGAAACCGCAACCACCCGCATCCGCAAACTCCCGCAACCGCAACCGCAACCGCTGCGGTTGAACCAGTCAGGCCCTAAGTGACCGGAACCTATAAACATTAATTCTTGCAGATGTGTGTGTGTATTCGTACAGATAAATGATATAGTTATCTATCAAAATAATTGGAATAACAAAATTACTCTTGTGATTTTAAAAAACATAGCTTTGTCTCTATAACGTTTACGAGTGAGCTTATAAATACAATTATAGTCATGACTAAATTCTAACTTTTGTTAGTTAAACTAAATCGTAATAAAATTATTTATAAGAATAATTTTTTAGACATTTATATTTCGTTTATTTGTAGTGATTTTGACAGAATTTAAAACATATACATTATATGTGTTCATGCGTACATATATAAAAACCTCATGTGTAGAGAGACTGCAAAAGAAGGCTAAGGCCTGCTCTCTGTGTTCACGTAGACTCGACATAGTTCAGTGTCTTCTAAGATGCTATATGCTTGTATGTACATTAATTAGACCACACTTCACTGACAAAGTTTTCATGCAACATCAGTCTATATTTTCTACTTACAGCACAACTATCGATGTTGTAACGAATATTACACTGTCTAGAATTATTGAGATTTCATTATTCACTAGGGCACAGTTCAATTGATGTGGATGGCAAATTTCAATTTTGGGTATAATTAGGCTCAGTTAAACTTATTAAATCAAGTAAAATGAATTGATTGGTATTATAACTAATCCCAAGGAGACATAATCTGTTTACTGAGAATCACATTTGAAGATTTATTTTTAATTAGTATTCCGTCCATTCCTAAATACAAGATGTCTTAGATAAAACACATTTATTAAGAAACTTGTTTTTATCTAAAAAATATAATTGGAATTTAAAATTTAAAATTATTCAACCAATTATAAAATAGAATTATTAAATTTGGTTGGTTCCACAATATTTGATAAAGTTCAAGGTACTTAAAAATATGAGAATATCTTATATATTAGAACATAAAGATTATTCTAAACATCTTATATTTCAAAACAAAGGTGAACCAATTAGTTTTTTTTTCTGAAACACCAACCAGGCAACCACCAATTAGTTAGTTGAGAATTTCACCACTAAGCTCAAGTCCAAGAGCCTTTCAATAATTAAGCTTTAAGCACAGTAAATCCTGTTTTGAATTCGCCCAATATTAAAAAAAAAACAGACTAATGAAAAAGTTAGAGAATCTAATACAGTATATATCTATCAATTCTTGAATTTTGGTTTTGTTTACAAATTGAAACTTATAATACAACAATAGTAACCCAAACAACAACAACAAAAGCTTACTACAAAGAACACCCAAATAAAACAAAACCATAAACATAAATATTTTTGGAAGTGACATCACAAACACACATAGTTTTAAATCTTGATCATATAAATATAGTTTATCTTAAACTTACCAAGAATCATGGCAAAGCATTAATTATAATGATTAACATCAGTCCAAGCTTGAAGTCCATTGTTCCATTGATCGCTTCCTCCTGTGTTATTATTTTCATTGTTATTAATCACCCTTTCGTTGTCGTTATTATTACCAAAGTACCACTCTGTCTGATTCTCTCCTTTCTTAGTTGTCGGCGACGGCGATGAGTTAACGATCTCGAGATTCCGGTAAAGAAGCGGCTGTGGCCTCTCCACAACAACAGTCTCTTCTTTAGAGTTGCCAAAAAACATAGCCATCCTCTGTTGCTGAAGCCTCCAGTGTAAATCTTGGTTTAAACAACTCAAAGTTTCTATCGACGTAGCTAAGTTTCCATCGGTTGTGAAAGTCGCCGGTGAATGGTTGTTGTTGTTGCTGCTGTAATCTCCAAAACCCATTAGGGTTAAACCTGATCCGACATCAACAGGTGTTGTTTCGACCTGCTCCATGGTCGTCCTAAGGCCAAGAACTTCTTGATTATTCATAAGTTGAAGATCGTTTATTTTGTTGAGAGATAATCCAGCGAGCTGAAAATCCATTGCTGTTGGAGGAGTGAAGAATTTAGATGCTTCTTCCATGGTTGAAGAGAAAAATCTCTGAGATGAAGAAGAAGAAGGAGCTATAATGTTAGGTTTTATTGATTTTTTGGTTTTCCGACAACCGCCACCGATGGGGACGTTTCTTAAGGAACCGCCACGTGTCCAGTAACGGCGGCAAGATTTGCAGAAGTGACGAGGCTGAGAGAGGCTGTAGTTGTTGTAGTAACAAAACTTTGTGTTTGAGGAGTTGCAACGAGGGCATTTTAGGGTTTGTTGGTCTTGAGAAGCGGTGGAAGACGGTGGTTTTTTGGTATGGGACGCACCGGTGATACGGTGATCCGGTTTAGGAGAGTGGAGATTGGTATGGGAGGACATGATAATGATGGGACGAGAGAAATAAAGGAACAAGAAAAGTATGATGAGAGCGAGAGAGATTGAGGAACAGTTGGTAAAAAGGGTTTCGTCTGGTGTGAATTTATATATAAAATGATTCTGCATGTATGTGAGCTTGTGTATGTTTTAGAAACGTTTGTTTGGCTTAATTATTTATAGATATTGAGTAAACAAAAAGTGGCTTTGTCTTCAAAAAGTTGGAGACGTAAATAGTTATTTTGTTTATGAGACTTAAATCACTTTAATTTTCTTTTCTTGTCGAGTTAATTATTTGAATGTTTTTGCTTTTGTAGCAAAAAAAATTGTCTTTGTATTTATTAATATTAAAAGAGTGTGTTTATCAAAATGAAACTTTAATATCCAGAGTTTTATCATTCATTTTAAGATATTAAATGCAAAAAAGAAAAATCTTAACGAATTACAAAAAGCTAATGGTACAAATTAATATGAGCATATAGATTTGTTAACATGTATATAAAATTCAATATTTATGTATTAACAACTAAAACTAGAATTACGATGTTGCATGTAGAACATGTTATAATTCTCTTGCATAATAATTACCTCGACAATACTCAATCTTTTCGCTAAAAAGTAGATTTTTTTTTTCGCTAAAAGTGTAAATATCATTAACTTGAATGAAGGTCTGATCACAATACAAATTGAAATCTGATCTGCTCGAAAGCTAATTCAGATTCTATTGGCCGCAAAAATATAAAAAACCCATAGAACCTAGAGAGAACTAAGAGTGTTCAGAGGTGAACAACACTTAGAACTAAGATTATTGCAACAAACATTAGCTATTAGAACCTTACACAAGCATTTCTTGATACCTGAGGCTGAGCCTTAAGCATCGAAGAGTAGGCTAAAACGGTGTTGAAATGCCGAAGACAAACCCGGAGATTCTCTCAAGCTGCGACGACGGAGGGCCGGCAACACCCAATCCGGTGCAAGCTGAGGTGGGCTTCGTTGAAGACAACACCAATAACCGCTCGGGAAGCTCACAACCTGACTATCAAAGCTGACCACACTTGCTTTGAAACTCATGTATCATGGTCAAGCGCAGGCGGTCTTAATGCTCCCATATCCGGCCACGCGACCCAGAGATTAAGTGCAGACAACAAATCAGTCAAGAGAAGCATCCCGGAGCATTGCGAAGGAGATGAAGATCTGGAGAAGTCAGTAGACACCTCAAAAACAGGTGAATCCGAGTGTGAGCGAGGCTCTAGCATCATGACCTGGAGGGAACACGGCGGGACTGTCCTCCAAGAACCCTGAGTATTCAACCACCAAAGAACAATAGAAAGAGACACAAGCCACAACACAGGGACAAACCATGGAAGCTAACACTTGAAGCAAAGGAAAGAGGCCCTCAACGGAGAGCCACGGCTCCGCCGTACTCAGAGAAAACGAATTCTCGAGGAGAGGCTCTAAAGAACCTTGAAGCTACTAGACCCTTGAACCATCGGGAGGCAAGGCAGCAATGAGAAGAGAGGTAGCTACGCTCTCGAAAAATCACCACTCTTGAGATTAAGATCTGACCCAGATCTTACGCCGACAGTCGGAGGAGGCAGAGAATCAAGGCCACCGAGAATCGCACCACCATCACACCCTCGTCTGTACTCCAGAGAAGAGAGGCACGCGCCTCTAGCTTCCGATTAGGTCCACCGAAGAAGAAATCCAGAGTAGCTCGACAAAGAGGAGGTAACGGCGGTCGATGGGATCGATGAAAGTGGCTGAGACGAGCAAAATAGAGGCGGAGGAGGAGACCGGCGGCGACAAGTGCCTTCGATCCCCTCGAAAACAAGATCGATTTGGTGGGATTAGGGTTTGACGGCGTCGGGGTGGAGAGACACTCGAGAGAAAACCTTTCTCTCTCTCTCTCTTGTTTTTGCTAATTGCAACTCGGCAGTTGCGTTGTAAAAAAAAAAAATGTACATTTTATTACATTCGATATATGAATTTCTTTGCAGGTATAGTCTTTGTATACGTAGAGAGATGAGTGAGGGATAATAGAGACAAAAGGAGAAGATGAGAGAGAGGCATGAAGTGGCAGAAAAGACAGAAGAACATATATAACTGTGCAATTGATCGGAACAAATCGGATAGAATTTGTTATCTGTCGTGTTATGTTGTTGCGGTAACGTTTTTTCAATGTGTGAAGTGTGCACTGCACCGGTCTTTATACGTAAACTATATATTTTATACATATATTCATGCAGCCAGTTATACTTATTATAGTTGTCAGCAGTATGCAACTCTACTAAGGAAACCATAACTATTTGAACAATTTATTTATATATCCTTTAAGTTATTGTTGCCAAGAAACTGAGAATACATATACTAACTTGTAGATTTCAAATTTATATAGTAGACATAAATTTGATTCGTATGAGTTCACGTTTAAACATTTAAGCAGGTTTTTAAAAGTTTAACGAGTAGGGTTTGTTACATTAGTTAACTTTCTCTCACATCTTTGTAAAGTTTTCCTAATATAATTTTGACCATTAACTCCAAAAACTTCTCTTGACACCTTTTATCACCCCCTTTTTTATTTTTATTTTGTAACGGTAATATATAATATGATTAAATTATCAACTAAAACTTGCAATATTTGACGTTTGTGAAGTGAAATTGCATCATAATCAGATTCCATAGGGTTTTAGTATACGTATTAATTCCAATTACACAGTTAGTGAGGCCATGTTCTCAATAATATGCATATATCAATAAATAATACATCCAAAAATAGAAAAAGAGAAGATTGTGTTTCGATGATTGATCAAGCGTCTCCATCTGTGAAGAAACACGAGAGAACGGAGAAGAAGAAATAGGAAACATGTGAGAGCTTCAAGAATGGATCTCTCGTGAAACTGAACCGATCATCCTCTCTGATACATACAGCTTACACCCACTTTTGTTTTGAACTGATAATAAATCCAAAACCATACCGCAATTGCAAATGAGATTCATACACGCCCGGTTTAACTTTTAAACTATTCTTCATATGTATCTCCATTAGCCTTTTTTTCATAATATCAAATTACTATTGAAACTTGAAGAATATTTACAAAAAAAAAAAAAAAAATTACTACTGAAATTAATCTACAAGGAGCAAAATAAGTAGATATTTGCATCGGTGATATTATTAGATGTTCTAACCCCAACAATTTATACTACTCCGATCCATATAAATCCAAACCTGATATACTTGACCAAAAGCGCATTTGTATCACAAAATAAAATAAAATATATGTTTGTTCTTTTATTTATTTTGTATCAGAGGTTTGGCCTATATTGATACAAAACAAGTTCTTAACAAACTAATATTCTCCCAAAAAGAAACTTTGTACCTTTTAACATCTGGTTTTCCTTTATTTGATATCAATAAATATTGTGAGAGATATATACTCCCTCCGTTTTTTATTATAAGTCGTTTTAGAGAAACTTTTTTGTTCCAAATTATATGTCGTTTTCGGTTTTCTATGTAAAATTTATTAATAATTAATGTTGTATGACCAATAGTAATATATCTTCTATTTTTCTATTGGTTGAATTGTGGTTAGGTAAATAATTAATGATGTTTTTGTTTAGAAAATATAAGAAATTAATGGTTTTTTTTATCTAAGTGCATAGCTGTAAAACGTCTTATATTAAAAAACGGAGGGAGTATAAAAATATATTAAATTAGTGTAAAGACGCAGTTTCAACAAGGATTGGTCAAATGCAGTTCAAATGTTATATCGTTATCAAACGTTGTAGAAGCATATACCACCTGATATACCCGGTCTGTTCCCATTTATTCCAGCCGTAATCTGATCCTCCTTTTCATTGATTGTTTTACATTTATTTATATGAGTTCGGTCCGAGTTTAAAACAAAGTTAATGCTCTACTGGGATCTTGAAACAGGAAAAGAAAAACAAGAATTAATATTGAAAATTGTGAAGCTAATCACGAGAAACGTACGGAACGAGAGAAGGGCTGATTCGTGGAGGCCCATTAGTTTTAAACCAACCATTGGGCTTACAAGCTTGAACGTACCTGTATTGTCGGATTTTTAGATTATTTCGTCTAACAAATAATTACGATGTGTATGGCAACTTATGGACTTGTAGCCCATTATTAAAAAAGGACAAAATGCACTATGGCTAAAAAACGCTAGAAGGAGGGTTCGAACCTCCGACCTTGTGGTTAACAGCCACACGCTCTAACCAACTGAGCTATTCCAGCTTTTGTTTAAGCAATTAAGAACGTATTAATAGAATTCGTCTTTTTCTAACAAACTATTAAAACATAAATTTTAAAGTACGAGATACATTTAAATCTACCATCCATCCCCATTGGAGATGCTCTAAGTTCGTGAATAATTTTGTAAGCAGATAACTCATTTCTCTTTCTAGAGAGAGACTACACATTTAAAAATAATCAAATGGGAATTACCCATTTAGTATACAAGAGCAAACAAAAATAATATTAACAATTCTAATCACATTGACTTTAGTAATGTGAAAGCTGGCACTAGAGATGTAAGAAGATACGAACTAATTGTTAACTTGATTTGCAGCGTACAATGATTCAATGAATAGTTTTGGACATGTGAATAAAAGATGAGATGTGACTTTGATTATGATTACTTCAGAAACTGTGATGGAAAACAAAATAAATTCATAATATATTCATAAACAGGCATAATTAACTGAATCTGGCTCGTGTTCTCGTAAAGCTCTCTCCTATGCTGTAATAGTTGAGTGACCCTTGTCTTATTTTTTACCTGTTCGTTCCATTGTTTTTTATTTTACAAGTCGTTTCCTAAGGTAATGTACGACAGAGATCGTGTCGAATAAGATTTATATGTCTCATAAAATAAATTAAAAATTCAGAACTTTTGACTAATTTGAGTTTTCGAATATGCTGTCCTACATTATCGCTAAGCAAATAGCTTCGGTTTTGTTTTAACTGTGGATTTAAAAGGCTTTATGAAGAAACCAAAACGTTGATTTAAAAAATCGAGCTTCCCTTCTAGCTTAAATCTACACATAACCACTTTGGGGAGTTAATCAGTGATTAACGAAACGTAAAGATTAGGTTGATGGTGTGGACTCTGGAGAGCATAGACGATGTCTACAGACTCTACACGGTGTGTATGCAATGTGATAAATACATTATGTCTATCCAACACGGTAACACCATACTGTTCATAAATCAAAAGAGTTGTAAGTCTAACTTTTCACAGTATTTGCTGTCGATAATTATTTGATTTGGAATGGTTAAACAGTTAGTATAGGAAATGAAGCTAAGCATATTTGTACTTTTAAAACCGGTAGAAGAATTTTTTTTTTTTTTTCAAAATGAAACTATTGATTATTCTTATTTCTTACAACTAGAAAATGCAATTTATTTACTGTATTGTTTATAGATCATGTTATTTATTTATTTATTTTTTACAGCGAAAAATTATTCTACTACTCAAGCTTGAAGTGGTATGGATATCCAGACCAGAATAGAATAACCAATAAAATGAAACTCTCTATGAAAAAGAATAGACCATGTTATTCATCAATAGTATATCATACTATATATATATTATTCATGTATAAAAATACGAACCATTTGATTCGTTTTTATTTTCTCTTAAGTTTTAATTATAAAACTGTAGTGAGGATTAAAACAATTTTAAATCATAAGACTATACATTTAATCGCCTGAAATTGCTTATATATAACATTTGCTTGAATGTTGATTTTCGCTTATTAAATGTCTTTTTCATAGCTCTACAAATATCTTTAAAATAATACAAAATATAGGCTTCCAAAATTTGACAATCAAGCGCATATTGTCTGGAGCTGCAAGTAACTCTGATATAAAATCCAACAATTGTAAGAGTAGGTCTAACAACAAAAAATCGTTTACTTCATGAAAAACCTTTATACATTTTCATATGGGCTTATTGGCTTACTAGCCATATTTAAAAAGAAAATCAAGAGAATAGACATGATTTTGACAGAATGTAGTGACTGTCTTTTTACCATCATTCCAGCCGGTTATACCCTTGTTAGTAACAGGTATCCGGTTTCTTCACATAAAGAAAACGACGTGGTGATTTTGTGACCCATAGTAATAGTGAGCGAATTTTAAAAGCGCGTGAAATGAAACGGCGAAATAGAAGATAATGAAACGTATATTCTATACCGATTACAAACGTTCCATACTAATTTGGGTAGAATAGTATCACTGTAAATCCAATTCCAATTGAAAGAACAGCAACACTGAAAATTTAGATATAAACTAATGAACTAAATCACTAAACCCAACTTAGAAATAGAAACCATTGACACAATCAATGTTTAAGCTAAAGAAAATGATAGTAGACCGTCTTATATTTCTAACGACTACAAAGAAAGTTAATTTCCATTTAACAACTACGAATAAAAAAATTGAAGTATACTATTTTATTTAGCGGCGAACTATTCCATATGCTAAAGTATAAATGAGTAAGTTAATGATTATAAGTCTTATAGAGTTACTTACACAGTCGCACAATCTATTACGAGAATATTTCTATTCAATCTAACCCGTACTATTTAAAATGGTACTATGTACACAGTCGATCCATGTTTGACCAACATGAAATACAAAGCTAATGGAATGATAATAGAATACTTGACAGTAAACACTAAACCCAAATTAGGGAAACATAAACCCCAATCCACCTTCCATAATACTGGAGACATGTATTTACAGTCCTCATGAGCAACATGAAATACAAAGTTAATGGGGATGGTAATAGAACACTTGACATTAAACACTAAACCCAAGTTAAGTAAATATAAACCCCAAAACATAGGCAAACCAAACCTTCGGGAAATTAAATCCACGTCTTATAATACTGGAGGTATGTATTTGTGATTTTTTGAAAGAAGAAAAAGCCATCCACGTATAACTTTATTGATCACATACATAAGCATCGAGAGTTATATTCCATATCATCTAAGTTTTATTCTATATCAGATAAAAACTAAACCCTAAAATCTAATCACTAAATCCTAACCCAAATATAAACTCTAAACTCATATATCAAAATCTAAAAAATACATAATGGTATGTAATATTAAATTAAATTATGTTATATTAAATTATATTATGTAATATGCCAATTCTATATCACCAAAATTAGAACACATGATATGAAAGTTCAGAAATGTTCTATTCCATATCCAAACAAAATAGAAACAAGTAATGCTTTCCCAATATTCCAGAAACTAAACCATATCCAATCATCACGAAACCCTACACGAAAATATAAACCCCAATTCATATATAAAAATACGCAAGTATTAAATTTGTATGAATTCAGAAGCAAAATAAAGTGATATTAAACGTTTCAATTTATAGCATGAATGCAAATAAGATGATTTTTCATTTTACATGATCAAAATATAATAGAAACATATAATAGGTGCTCTAACAGAATAAATGTGTTATGTAGAAGCACACGTGTGCGGATGGGCATGGCGATGACATAGGTTGAAATAGTTGTTAAAACTTTTGTTTCCAGTGGGTTCAAAGCCTGTCTCAAACAATCTACTCGCAAGGTTTAAATCGTCCATGCCAGATCTGAAGGATGAAGGTAGGAGGTAAACACGGTTAGGACAGAATACTTAATGCAAATAAATTAAATGGAATACAAAATACTGCAGTAGCAACCACTCAATTCTATCTCAATTAAAATATGTTTACATACAGTTATACTAGACCATGTCGACTAGAATAGTAATGAATGATCTCGTACTATGTTCACACGCATGCTAACCTATACCATATCAAATAGAATAGGAACGAAAGATATCATACTATGTCAACACAGACAAACCTATCTATCGCAGATGCTATTCGCTAGGAAAACAAAATTCAAATTTAACAAAGACTAAGAACAGTTGGGGAAACCCCAACCCCAAATCACCCAACCCCTAAATCAATTAGAGAACTTCGCAACGGCAACGAGACTGTAGATTTACTAAAAGAGTACCCTAGTTCTCAGTATAGCGCAAATATGAAATAAAATTACAGGAGATGAAGAGAATCGAAGGTTAAAACCTGAGAACGTAACGTAACTAAAGAGATCTGAGAAGAATCGATGATTGGAATTGGAATGGGTATGGGTGTGCACTATTCACCGAGAAGCAAAATAGAAGACGGAGACGATCTGAAGCGAGAACGACGGAGATAGAGACGAGCGGGTGGAGGAGATTTGCGATAGAAGCGTATGGAAGGGGAAGAACCGTAGATGAAGAAAGTGAGAATGGAGGTTGTGTGGAAAGGGAAGAGACACGTTTTATTTGGGGGTTAAAAGAAAATGATTTATAATTTTTTTTCATAGCAGGTGAGCCGGTAAATTAGAGAGGGTCTTACAGTAATATTATGTATATATCACGGCGTATATCGATCCGTTAGGGTAAAGCGCTAGTCCTTTAATTAACGTTTTTTTCATGGCTATAGGCCCCAATTCCCCTTTTCATATTTCATTGAAAACTTTTGAGTTTTATCCAGCATCTAAATTTGACTCTATAGAATCCGTGTAGAACATCCTTGTTTTAAATTTCTAATATATGTTTGCTCCAAAAAAAAAATCCAGCATCTAATTATGTGGTCTGAATATTATATGCTTTTTTATATTTTTGTATATCGATGATAACTGAAACATGCATGCAGCCGCCAATTTGATATGCGCATAGGTAGCATTTTCACTAAGTTGTGACTCGAAGATTTAGAATATACGATACAGGAATATGATCTTTTGCCCCTCTTTTCACGCAAAGTGCAAAATTTTATAACTGTACAAAATTCCGAAACAGTTTAGTTCGCACGAATATATGACATCAGTAGAGAGGAGGGGAGATTAAACCGAGGGACCAGAGATCGTGTGTATGTGTGAGTCTACGCTAAAATCTAAAATTATGATGCGACACTATGTTCTGATGAATTTTTATATTATAGAGGGGATATGATATATGATGGGACCAACCAGGATTTAGGAGTCGTTAATAAAATGCCATAAGAGGTAGCTTGATTGTAATTATGAATGAAAATGATGTGTGTAACATGATGACCATACGCGAGCTCCTACTTTAACGTACACTTTATATGGAACGGAGACTATGACGTTGTCATTTAACTTCTTGTTAATCATACCAGTAGCGTGCTTACGTTAGATGAAACCTAAGGCAAAATCTTAAAAGAAAATAGATTTAATGAGGGGAGAATTGAACTAGGTCCCTTCTTCACACATACATTTCAATTTACCACTACACCATAACAAACATTTTGTAATTTGGGGCCCCAAAAAGATTATATTTATTTGGGGGCCCGAGGCAAAAGCCTTTTTTAAGATATGGTGGGCACGGCTCTGAATCATACGCAGGCTCGTTACTTTATCTACTATATATTAATGATCAGTAAATGAAATTATGTTAAGCAAAATTACAATTACGTGGAAAATTAAGGTTTAGGTTACGCTCTAAATAGTTTACATAGTAGTTCGGAAACGTCGATCCGAATATTTTATATTAGTTGGAAGGCATTCAATATTTGGATTAAGATTAGACAATATAACAATCAATCCATTCTGCACCATTAAATATATTTTTTATAAGTGACTGGACCAGTCAATAGAGCAAATGTTTTTTTTTAATAAGTAAACGGTGTTAGAATTGATATGAAACTCGGTTGGTCGTTTTATCGTATATATGTATAAGTTTTCAATAATATATCCCTTACTTTTACGTAGAAAAAGTGTTAAGATTATATCATCGCTTATGTCTACGCTAATAATAACAACATAAACTATAATTTTTTACTATACCTGCAATTTTTTTAAAGAAGTATACTGCAATTAAATATCTACTGGCCATGTTTCAGGTTTTAACCATATGTACGATTTTATTATCTTTTTTTTTACCACATTTCATTATCTAAACAGGGATTTTCAGTTTCCCTAAACTTATTTTTATAACACTCAATATATGTTTGGCTAGTACTTTTAACAAAATTTATGAAAGGTATTGTCTTTTATGTCCTTTGATAAAAGCATTATTGATTTCTTTTCGTTCCTCATATATGTTGTATACTTGTATTAGTCAGTCGTTTAACCTAAATATTTTCTTTGTTAAAATGTTTAATCTAAATCTAATATTTTATATTGTAAAATCAAGAATTAAAATGTATACAGGACGAGCTGGCTCAAGAAATTCCTAGTTTGAATATACTTAACAATCTGGAGAGAGAATTTAGCAACCGGCTTTTATCTCTGACTCTGAAATAATTAATCAGACCATAAGGTCTGGATTATCTTCTGATCTTTAAAACAAATTAAAATGTAATTTAGGAGCCACAAACGGCCCCCAAAGGAAGAATTATGTGTCTTTCTTTGTTTACAAAAAAAATAGTGAAAAATGCAAAAGAGAAAGCGGTTTTGATAAGAGAATGTGGCTAAACTATGGGCTGTCCACCGAATTCATGCAATGCAAACAAAATCTCCCTACGTACGTTTTTTTTTAAATACTATTTTTGCAAAAACATTAGATTCTCAATCAAGTAAACTATATATTTTATCTACAGATTCTCAACTCCAGCCAAGAAAAATAATTAAACATTTTCGTGTTAGATTAAATATTTAATAGCTGCTCTGTTCTTCTTCCATACGACCATACCTCTTAAATAATTAGTTTGGAATAAACACGGAAAATTCCTACAATCATTTAACGGTTCTTTTCGGTATGTCGATATTCATTATCATATAAAGAAAAACAGTTATTTTTATTAATTTGGGGGTATGTTAATCCACAAAAGTAGGTACAGTACACTGATAGATCCTATTTTCGAATATGCAAATATATCGTAAGTAAAAGCACATATACGTGTAGATATCCAGAACAATATGACTTAGTTTCATACAACAGGTGGATCGAACGTAAAACGTGTTGGCATTCCAAATCCCTTTCTTTATCAAATGACCACAAACCCCAAACAAATAGTTGTTCATTTTTTTTATTAACCTGAAAATATCCTGAGAAAATAATATATTGTGCAGTACCTTCGTTAATATTTTAATATAATACTAAATTTTGATCTGTTTTCTAGAATTATTTTTGGCTGAAATATTCTTTATGATGAAAATTGGATATACATTTTTTATGTAATCTATATTTAAGTTTGTAGGTATGATTTATTTTAGTTATTTCTCTTAGGTGAACTAATCAAATCAAAAATTATGATGGTACATTTATTTAACCTGTTTATTTAACATGTTTTGAATTGATTTTATTTTTAATATTTTTTAAAAAAATAAGATAATCAACTTTTTAACCATTTTTTATTAATTAATTTTAGTGTTTCATAATACAAATATGTTAATATGTTTGTTCAACCCTTTATACTTTTTTTTTGGAACATTTCAACCCGTTATATTTGATACATATTAATATTGAAATCATGTTCATTATGCCATCATATGTTTGTTCGATGCAAAAATTTCTATGAAATGGCTTTGGTTACTATTGACATCTTCTAGACCATACATGCATTTACTATCTATACTAATACTTATACATAAAATATGAATTGTTCTAGAAAATGATAAATATATGTGATTGACTACGGATGTAGACCTCCTAAAAAAATCTTGAGACTAACAATGAGGAAATATTTATAAATAATTAGTCTATAATCGATGAGGATATCTCTATGAAAATGTTAACAAAATCATGGGTAGACTAAATTGATTAACCATCGCTAAAAAAATGACAAAATTGGTTAATTAACCATTTATATAGGATAGTTGCACACGATTTTGTTAGTCTTAAATTGCACTTTCACTTTACCCTTTATGAGTAACTAATTTTTAGGCAAATTCATGATGGCACAAAATATAATATCCAAAAAAAAAGACAAAGCTGCACACGATTTTGTCGATCTTAAATTGCACTCTCACTTTATCCTTAATGAGAAACTAATTTTTAGGCCACAAAATATAATATCTCAAAGAAAGCCAAGAGAAAATCTAAAAAATGATAATGTTTTAATTGTATTGACTAGATTATGAACTGAGTATATAAAACGCGAGAATATTTTTTTAACAAAATGTATAAAAATCAATATGTTTTCACATTTTTTATTTTATTATATTTTAATACTATATAATTATATTATTTTGTATTTATATTAAATATGAAACTGTATTATATATTACTGAATTTTGTTTTTCAATTATTTCAACCCCGTTTCATTATTAGTTTTTAATAAAATATCTGTAATTTTTTTTTAAAATTGTGTGATAGATATTTTGATATATATAAATAAATATTCTATTAATTTAATTTATTTCATATCAAATAAAATTATTTAGTAGTATCTAAACCTATTTAACATAGTTGTACTTGTTTTTAATATTTTCATAAATTATTTGAGTGTTTTAGTCAATTATTTGATTTAACAAATAATTTAAAAAAATATTAATAAAAATTTATTAAAAATGTAAGACGTAACGTTTTATATTGTCTGGATACAAAATCAATTATTGTGTTAGAAAAATATTTAGTAGCATAATATAAATTATCCTTAATAACAATCTAATGTTTTTATTAATTAATAGTGACATTCAATTTAATATAGTGTATAACTAAAAGTTAAATCCAAATAAATTTTTTTATTTTAATAAGAGAGATTTTAGAGGGAAAAAAGGAAGAAAATAGTATGCTTTCTTGTGAAAGTCAAAATAGCTATTCCGCGAAATTAAAATAAACTGTGTTCAAGGAAACCAAAATAAACAAACATTGTGCGCGTCTGCATCGCATCTCTCCGATTTAAGATCTTAACTAGATTTTTGACCCGCGCTTAAAAGCGCGGATTATTTTTTGGTTGATAAAAATATTTGATAGGAATTAGTATTTTTGTTTTTTTACATTATTATGTTACAAAGTCATATTTTATCAAAAGATAATTTTTTTTTAATTTGGTTATTTAATGTAATTATATTTTCAATTGCTTTTATTAATTATTTTTTTTAAATTTTATATGGTGTGATCAAACTCAGCATGCCTATTATTTTAAATTAGATAAGAAAAAAATTTATATCAAGTTCAGACCAACGGTCAAACCGGTAAACAATGACTTGTACATAAGTTGGTTGGGATTTAAGGAAAACTCGTTAATTTAAAGCATGCAAACTTTAAAAAACTCGCAATCAAGTGTGATATGCACTTATAAACAAAAAACTCGTTAATTTAAACCGGTAAAACAATTTTTGAATTGCATACAGTGAAATTAACAATAAACTCAATAATAGTTTTATTTAAATTCTATCATCAATTTTCATTGAACATAATTGGTTTTACATGATATTAATTTGTAGCTGGTAAAAAGTTGATGAACACAAATTTATTGATGAAATATTTGTATGCATGTATGGTAATAGTGTAGTTTGAAGGCATTTAATTTTGACTTCTAAATTAAAAAAAAAAATTGTATGGAGTAATAGATATCCAAATATATGTAAAGATAATAAATGATGAAATGCATTTATATAAGAACTAATCGTTGGAGGGCTTAGCAAATAATAAAATATATGTAAAGATAATAAATGATGAAATGCATATATATAGGAACTAATTGTTGGAAGACTTAGCAAATAATAAGGGAACCTAATAACAAATTTTGTATATATATATATATGTTTAAGTTTCTAATGAATAGGTTCAACAAATTTTTGTAAGTAGATTTTTTATGATTTTTTCCCTTTTAATAGTATTGATGACACACTATATATTATTAAAATAAATTGTTATTCATAAATTTTTTTTTTGTCCAAAAAACAAAATTCATAAGTTGTAAAATTACTAACAGTTACTTTTTGTCAGTAACAATTTTTTTGTCAGTAACAATAACAACTACTATTATACAAGAGCATTTTGTTTAGTTCCTTCGCATTTTGTTATTTTTGGCGCATACGGAAAAGATGCGTGGTCGCTTGGCAATGTTAACTCGAACACGTGTGCGCTTCAAAGAAAGGCTATGTATGAAAATTGCTTGGAGAATTCACGTGGTCTTGGCCCCTTTTCTTTGTCACACATTCACCTTGAGGAACAGCCCATAGTTTAATATCTAAATGTTATGCTTTTTTATAAGTAATTCTAAATGGTATGTTTTTTTTTTTTGGTCAAACATGCTTATATTACTACTTAGTTATCAAGGTTTCCTCTCACCACAGAGGGGTTGAGATACAAAGACAAAGCTTCTTTGGCCAGACGATCAGCGATCGTATTAGAGAGCCGAGGAACAAACTTAAAAGTTAAAACATATAGAAGAGAAGGAAAGACTCAACACACTGATGTCATGGAGAATTCCTTGCAGAGCGATCACAGAAGAACTTGCTGTGATCATGTTAATCAAGCCCCTTGAATCAGAGAAACAAATGAGGTCTTTGATGTTAAGAGAGATGGCTGCTTTAATTGCTTCCTTGAGTGCCAAAGCTTCCGCAACTAGTGCAGAGGCCACAAAAGGGCAAGCAACAGCTCCTTGTGATCGTGTATCACCCGCAGCATTGGTGAAAGTCCATCCCATGCCACCTGCAGAAGAGGCACCTTTCCACGCTGCATCAGAGTAACAACAGTACACATCACTTGGGTGTTGTGTTTGAATCGCCTTTGAGGCGCAGTCTTTAGACGAACCAGACCGTGGAGAAGCTTGTGCCATTGAATGTTGCCATTCTTTAGCATGCTTAAGCGCTTTTCCTAATACCTCTGTTTCAGAGAAAGACTTGTTTTCAAACACCAGTTGATTACGAGAAGTCCATAAAACCCACATTACCCAAGGATACAATGGGGTAGTCAGTCCTGAAGGCGGTAGATTAACCATTCTTAGGCATTCAGAGAGGATGGTCTCTATCGACTTCGTCGGCACTGGACTCGGAACACACATTGCTGGGATTGCTTCCCATACTCTACCCGCAAAAGGACAGAGGAACATAACATGGGCGATGGTTTCTAATTGTCCACAGCGTTTACAAGCTCCATCCACCCGTAAGCCTCTCTTGAGAAGTGACTCACCCACTGCCATCGCATTACTGGATAATTTCCAGAGAAAGCTCTTCAGTTTCGGTGAGCAGTTGACGTTCCACACACAACGGTGCCAGTTGAAATCACTGGATCTTCCTTCCACATTGAGCTTTGCAGTTGCGTATCCCGACTTGGTCGTGTAATTCCCTGTTTTATCAGCTAGCCAAACAAGAGTATCACACATTCCATAGTCACTAGGGACAATGCTCCGAATCTGAGCTTCATAATGGGGTAAGCAGTCTTTAATTTTCTCAATGTTCCACAGAGTGGAGTCAGGTAGCATTAAATCAGAGACGAGCATGTTGTTTTCTTCCTCGCGTGGTGGGCCTATGGGACACATCTGATGTGTAGTTGATAACCAGTTATCACTCCACACTTTAACTGTATTACCATCTAAATGGTATGTTATATATCAAATAAATTATATGTTATATATATCAAAAGATATCTGGTTATCTTATAGAACACTAAGTCATCTATAATTTGCTAATTGTTTTGATTAAACTGTTGGAACATTGTCTATTTAGCATTAGTTTATACATCACCACCATCGGTTATTGTCTAGCCCCTAACAATAAGCATTTTCTTACTAAATTTAAAAATAATTATAATGTTACAAACTATGAAAACAGAAGGTTGTGGCATGTTTAAACTACAACTTTTCTTTCTGATAATCTAACATTTTAAAATAATGAAGCCAACTACTTGACTTAAGTGATGAGATTAGGGCTTATACAACAAATAACCAGCACTCGTTATTAACTGGCAGTATGTAGATGTAGTATTATTTACTTTAACTATCGTCTCTAGTTTTAACATCTAGAAGTTAATCACGTTTCTCAAAAAAAATCTAGAAGTAAATTATTTCCTTTACGTAGATGAATAAATATTAAAAATAATCATTAAAATTTGTCGAACTATCCCAATCGTCGAAATTTCTTAGATAAGCAAGGGGGTTGACTTATGATTATAGTCCAAAAATAAGTTAGTGGAAATGACGAGTATGTACATGCAGAAGATGAAGACGAACTTATAATTAATGTTTTTGACGAGCATCTTTTTGGTTAGTTGAGTCATGTGAAGAGGAGGAAGACGAAGATAATAGAGGAGTTCATTAATTAGGGACAGGGTCACGATAGATAACAGTTCACTGAATGTGCCCCAACAAATTCTCACGCATATCACAGCTTCCGAATACAAACAAGCCTCGATCCTTTCCACAGCCTTGTCCGTCTCTTCTTCTTCACAACATTCATCGTTTCTGATAAATATAAACACCTATCCTATTATACGTATTAGAAGTGTATATATACTTATAAGTTATATTCATTTGTTTTATTGTTTATGTGTGCCAGAACCGGTTCTAGAAAATATTAGACCTGCAATTCAAACCTTGGTTGGAAGCAAAAAAAAGTTAAAACCCTTAAGATTTTACCACTAGACCAAAAGAAAGTTTTGGAATTTTATGGCCGAAATTGTTCTTATAATTAAGTGGCTAAAAGAAGTGGCTTATTCGGTTTGGTCCAACGACCGGCTCTATGTGTGCCTATAAATACATTTTGCAGTATCTTTATGTTCTTAGTAAGTTTTTATCAAGCAACTTGTTTTCAGTATGTATTGATAATAGACTGACTGTTTTATGTTGAAACATAAACAACATGTTTGTTTGATACTTAAAATTCTACTTTTCATCAAAAAATAATAATTGTTAATGCAGACGACATATTATGCAGTATATAATAATATTTTAAGCACAGAACATAATTCTTTTTTTTTAACACAGCACAGAACATAATTCTAAACATATATAATATCACATTATTACTTACGTTTTAATTAATGTGGCAATCTTCTACAATATATATATATATATATATGGCAGCCTATCAGGCACCAGCAAATGTATTTTTATCACAGGCGTATACTTTTGCTTTATTATAAATGATGTTTAAAGTTTTTTTTAATACGCATGTCAAAAATTTGTTACTTGTACTATAATACCCGGTCTTATTTAAATTCAAAATTCAATTAAATATGAAATGATAAAATAAAAATAATCACAAAATAATTTTGTATTAAAATTATAAATATATTTAAATAACACAATAAATTTTGTCTAAAATATCCCAAAATATGATAAAGAGGAAATAATACTAAACAAATTGACAAGCAACTGAGCTAACAATATCCAAACAGGTAAACTAGCTTGTGTTTTCTCTTTCACAATTAGAAATACTTTTCTTTGATCTAACTAATTATATATAGAAGAATTTTTGAACTTTCAGAAATTCCAAAACTTTACTCATAAACTCTTGCGGTATCTATATATAGTCAACCATTGATAGTGTTACAAAAAAAAGTGTTACAAAAAAAAAGTCAACCACTGATAATATCATATTCAAAATGTAAATCATTTTTTCTTAAATTGAATTGAAATAGTGATCGTCACCATCTTGAAAACTTTCAAGTATCACAAGATCACCATCCATATTTTGGTTAGAGAATTTTGAAATACATTATATACATATATATATGTAAAAATACTCACACCTGTACCATAGAAATGTGAATGTATATATATGGGTTTATTATAGATTGAAAGTGAGTGAACTGAAAGGACGGGAGAGGCCTTAGACAGCTTGTTTGTTTTCGTGAACATGGAGCTTCGCTTTGCCATGTGCTCTCTCTTCTTATATTCTTTTATTTATTCTTATGTTTTATACACAACTAGACCTTGATTCGCGGGTATTTATTTTATGTTTTTAGTTTTTTTTGTTTATATTAAATGATGCATTTGTAATATTAAAACATAAATTTATATTGAAAATTAATTTTTGCAGTTGTAATAAAAATAAAAATTAAAAGTTTAATAAAATATTCTGATATAAATTTTAAATTTCCTAATTAAAATAATATAGAAGTGGTCAAATTTTTTTCCAATTTAAAAATCTAAGTTTCCTTAAAGACAAAGAAAATAAATTTATAAATATATAAAATATATAAACATATTTGGAACTATAATTTCTATTAAAATAAATTTGTTAAAGAAAAATAATCTTGCTATTATTATTTTTTCTAGAACTTGATCTGTGATCGTATAAATATATATATATATATGTAAATTAAAATGTATTACACAATTGTTAATATAACATTTTTAAACATGACAACTTTATTTATTATTTGAATAATTATATTTTGTGATTTTAATCGTCTATTATATCACAATGTATAATATAAACAAATCTAATATTTATAACTAATTGGACTTATATTATGAAATCATTATACTAATATATGAATAAAATATTTTATATTTTATTTTTTTATTTATTACTTGTAAATATTAAAAATATTGAATATGTTAATATGAAATATATTAGGAAATTTAGTTTGGCTATGATTTGATAAAGAAAATCTATTATTTAAATTTTAGAAAGACATTAAATGCTTAAATCTATTATTTAAATTAGGAAAAGACAAGTATGCTTAAATATAGGTTCAATAAATATCTCAATGATATTTTAATGTAAATAAATGGTAAAATTAAAAGGTATTTCTATTTTATATTTCTCTTTTAATAATATAGATAAGAATGACACTGAAGATGAAGATGGAGCAAGAAGTGTACATGCAAACATAGAAATTAATAGAAAATGAGAAAGCTACATTCTAGGCATCTATGCGTGATTGTCCACGGATTTGTTTCGTATATAAAATACCACCCATATGCTTAGCAGTCAAGTAGCTAGATTTGCTTCTATAAGTGTGTTTCTAAATTAACCCTTAACTTTCATATTTGCTAAACTACATCCCTAATAGTGCCCTAGTTAATAGCAAACCAAAGTTCCAATTTGTTGGGTGATTAGTTTATAATAATTGCAGCTTACAGTCCATCTGAATTATGAAAACATGACTTTAAAAGCGTACAATTAAAAGATAAACGTCCATATCAAATGTACGTGAGACAAATGTGAACATATACAATAAGGCAATTATTTCTATAGCCTATGTTCCAATCATTTAAAAAAGGTTGGGATTACTATTGACAAAAGATACCTTGATTTAAGGGTCGAATAGTAACTAAAAACAAAACTGAGGCTAATTATCGAATTTAGGGTAAGATCGACGCAATTTAGTTATTTGCGTATACACAAGAATAGACAACTACGTACCCTGTGTGACCAGATAATAGTAATTTCCTCTGAAGACACTATTTCAACATTAGTTTGTAAATATAAAAATATGTCAGACAAAATAAATAAACATATACATAAAGAGTATAAATAAAGCAAGAGGGAGTCGACAATGTTGATGATCCGTTTTCGTCGAGACAGAAAATTTGTGGGATCAAAGCTTTCCTGTATGGAAAGGGATTAATCAAACGTATACTCTCTCTCCTTTCTTGTTGTTTGTCATTTACGTATAACTAATTATTAGACTTTAGATAATTACATTTTCATTTGTTGATATAAGTCTGAATTTGGGTCTTTTTTTCTTCTTCAAAACAACTTAAATCCTCCTTTTTATTGAAAGAGATATTAATTTAACATCATGTTATGTAACCACTATTATTACAGAATTTCGTGATAAACAAATCTCCAATTGTAAACCATATAACCAACGTACACAACTGAAGTTTACTAATTCCGCAATCGTACGTATGATACTATTTAAATATATGGATATGCGTGTATGAATCATACATAAAAGAAAAATCAATATATAAAACACTTTATATGTTGGATTCTATAGTGGTATAGTGGTTCAAATCAAAAGTGTTAAGATTTTTAAGGATCCCTACAATTTCAGCAATAATTAACACCAAATGTAATAAGAAACTATCACATGTATGATGTATATAATGAATGAAAAAAAACAAATTAAGAATGGCGAAAGATTTCACGTTTTAATGGGGGAATAGATAGTGTAAACCTATAGATCTTCCATCTTCGTTTAGACATCTTAACGTTGCATCGTATTTATATATATCGACATAGAACCTCTAGAAATTAGAAACCGCACATACTGCAATAATATAAATCATCAAAACTAATCTCTTATAGAATTCAACTATGGCTTCCTCCTAACTTTCTACAAACTATCGAGTATCCATTTAAAAAACAAAGACTTATGCGTTCTATTATATGATTTTTGAGTAAAACTCGATTAACATTCGCATCTTTATTTTTGCATAGGCACTCGGCAAAATAAAAATTACATCGATTTATGTCAAGTCTTGTACCAATATAAATAGCTCATCTACTCATCATAGCTAGACAGAGGTAGAGCCTAGAGCTAACGAAAATGTTTTTTATTATTCGTCACGAGAAATAATTATAAAATGTGTTAATCAAACCAAACAAAGCCACACATTATATAAAGCCCAAATTAAGACGAGTCTTTAATTTAATCAATAGATTTCTCTCTCACTGAAACATCTCTCTGGATTTTATTTATAAATACGCTTACGCTTCATCTTCTTTAATCCACAAAACTCTTTATCTCTCACACACATACACACTGTATTCTCTTCCCCTTATTACAGAAAAATGGAACTGTCGACTCAGATAAATGTGTTCGAAGAGCTTCTTGTTCCGACAAAGCAAGAAACCACCGACAACTACAACTACAATACCAGCATCAACAACCTGAGCTTTAATGGCGGATTTGATCATCATCAGTTATTCTCAAATGGATGGAACATTGATTACCTCTGTTTCGACAATGAAGAAGAAGACGAAAATACTCTTCTGTACTCATCTTCTTTCATGGACCTAATCTCTCAACCTCCACCGTTGCTTCTTCACCAAACACCACCTTTACCACCACCCTCATCTTCATCTCCGCCGTTAATCTCCTCCACGGCCTCAACATTCGATGACCCTTTTCTTGAGGCCCTACAAGAGATTATAGACTCTTCTTCCTCTTCACCACCAGTGATGCTTCCAACTTCCCAAGAAGAGAGCTTCATTAATCACTCGTCGTATCCATCTCCACTGGTGGAGTCTGATCAGAGCAAAAGCTTCAGTGTTGGATACTGTGGAGGAGTAGTAGAGACAACAAACAAGAAGAACAGCAAAAAACTTGAAGGCCAACCTTCAAAGAATCTCATGGCGGAGAGACGTCGAAGAAAACGGCTTAACGATCGTCTCTCTATGCTCAGATCCATTGTTCCAAATATCAGTAAGGTAAAATAATAATTCTAACGTTTTATGATTTAACCTTTTTGAATAATTATAATCATAATGGTCAAAATCAAGAAAAGATTCTTCCCCTATTTTTTTTAATTAATGGGAGTAATGTATATTTTTTCTATTATTATATGGGCCAATAAACTGATAAAGAGATCAGTCTTTTTAATCATTATGTTCGAACTTAGTTAAATCTCAAAATTTAAACCCTAGCTAACTGTAGTATTTGTTTTATTTGAAGATTTAACGTTTGGTTCAAAAGATTCGTCCTTTATACTGAGTGAATCTTATATTTTAAAACAGAAGTCACAACCGTGATTCATGTGTAATTTAAAAAAAATAAATTTAATGGACATATTCCTAAAAAGTCATATTATATTTAATCTCTAATTTTATCATTTAAATTTTGAGTCTACCAAAAATTTTTATTGGGCTATCAATAATTGAATTTAAACAATAGATCCATTGGATTTATAGATAATATAAATTAAATAGATATAATTTAATGTTGTAATATTATATCTTCATATATTAATTATTTAAATATTTATCGATGTTAAATTTTAAAATTATGAAGATCTTTTTTTAATAACAAAAATCATATTATCTAACAATGATTAATCTTTACTACCTTAAACCAATGAAAACAAATTTTAAACTATATAGTTTATTTTAAAAATTAAACAAAAAATAAATGTTTAATTATTTACTCAATAATATAAATCTGTCAAGTAAAGTTTAATTTTTAAAAAACTTTTTAAATTTGTTAAATGTTACAATATTTTTGAATATGACAATAAAATAATATTTTACTAATCTTTATATAGTTACGATTTTAATAATGAAATAATAATCCAAAAATATATATATATAGAAGAAGGTAACAATACATGTGAAGGTTTGAAACAATTTATTCAATGAAAAAAAAACCGTAAATTTATTATGTTTTAAAAATTGATAGACACATATATATTATAATATATACCAACTTAAAATTGAAAACAAAATGTTTATATACAAATAAATGAAAACAAAAACACGTGCGGTTGCGTGGATCGAGATCTAGTTAATATATTAAATGTGTTTTCATGAAAATAGCGTTTTCTATGTTTTCAACATTATATGTTTGTTTTTCTTGTTTGAACCTTTTTTAAGACTTGTTTAATTATCGTGTTCTTACTTTTATGGGAATCTACAGAACCTGTTGAAAAGTAGATATATAAATGTTTAATAATTTAAAAGTTTTTAAGATAATGATTATTGTTTTCTTCAAAATTAGATGGACAGGACATCGATACTAGGGGATGCCATAGATTACATGAAGGAGCTTTTAGACAAAATCAACAAGTTACAAGACGAGGAACAAGAACTCGTAGTTAGCAACAGTTCACATCATTCTAAGCTCTTCGGTGATATCAAGGATCTTAATACAAACGAACCTCTGGTCAGAAACTCACCAAAGGTATAGCAAGAATGAATTTTTTTTTCTTTTCATGTCAGTAATCTTGATTTTTGTAGTTTTACTTGTGAACTGTTACTAGAAATACCCTCGAAGTTTCACAAAATCACCAGTGGATGAAGACTGATTTTGTTAATTTCGTTATGTTTTGGATAGTTTGAAGTGGACCGGAGAGACCAAGATACTCGGGTTGAGATACTTTGCTCACCCAAACCGGGATTGCTTCTATCAACTGTTAATACACTAGAGACTCTAGGCTTGGAGATTGAACAATGTGTTATTAGCTGCTTTAGTGATTTCTCTTTGCATGCTTCTTGTTCCGAGGTAGTAAGAATATATCAAGATAATATATGAATACGATATCCAAATAATATATCTGCAAGGGTAAGATTGATGAGTTTGTTTGTGTTGTGTGTCTGTCTTTATAGGTAGCTCAGCAGAGAGATTTCATCAACTCCGAAGATATTAAGCAAGCATTGTTTAGAAACGCAGGTTATGGAGGAAAATGCTTGTAAGGAGTTATTATGACGAAATTAATGAACCAACATACTATTTATTTAATGCTTTCAAAAAATTAGAAGTTTGGTGTCTATTTCCATTGCGAGCTTGAATTTTCTAGGGGGAAAACATTATGAGTTGTTAAAAGAAGGAAAGAAAAAGATATTTTCTTGGAGATTAGATTTGTAGATGGAGGTTATAACCTTAATTAAAAGTTCAAGATCGAAAAGTGTAATGATGTATCAATGAATAAAATATTGATTAATAAAAGGTAAAAGTTTATACTGAATTCAATAATTGAAATTAGGGTTTGTAGATGACAGTGCAGATGTCTCCGATCAGAAAGATACGTATAATAAACAGCGTATTAATCACAAAGTTTTAATGGCTAATGATGGGAGTGATTATAATGTTAATCCCTGTGCCGTCAGGCCCACCATCACACGCATTCATCATTACATGGTACTGTATCAGTGTATCAACATTTAATCTTACCGATTTTTCATAATTAGGAAAGAAAAAGTTAATTCACAGAAGCCTAAGGCGTAAGCAAATAAACTGGACAGGCCCATAGTTATAATGCTGTATCATTTGGGCCTTGGAAGGAATAGATATTGTTTTTGACTGTCAAGATCTTGCATGGTTTTTGGAAGTAGAGAATAGTTTCTCTCGATTTATTTAATGAAACAAACGGAAACTATAATAATTGGACTAAGAATCATCGCATATTTGGAATGAAGTTAAACTCCCAAGAAAAGGAAAATACTCACACACAAAACATTAGTTTTTAGTTGAGAAATGACTCCACTTGGGCACTATGAAACAACTTGTCACAATAACGCTCACTACCACAATGAAAAGAAGGCTACCCACAATCCGGAAACAAAAGACCATAAAATATGTTCATCTCGTTTTCTTAGTTAGATAATTATACTTGATCAGGCAATGATTAGAAAACTGAGAAAACACAAATCAAAATCTCCTGTAAAAATACAATAAGACTGGTTTAAAGTAGCAAATATCATCAATGCTATATTAGTAAAGTCTAATTACGAATCTTAGTTATGCAACTTGCACAAGTATAGATATTAAGCGTGAACTGTATAACATTTGTCCACATCCCTGTTTCAACATCATCAACATCTTGGTACTAATGATGAAACTTTTTTGAATTGTGGTTTATCCCCACAAGTTGTGTAGCAGCCCTTTTACAATCATGCTTGACAGATAGTATTACAGAAACAATAAAGTCAAAAGAGAAATAATAGAACATATATGAATTGATGGTTACTTTAGTTTTTTAACTATGATAAAAATCTAATAAATTAGAAAGCATCATATAATACTTTCAAATTAATTTTGCTTGTAGATAACAATATTGTCGAAAATACAAGAAACTATCAATAACACGTGAATAATCTAATTTATGATGGATAATAACCTCCAAGAGGTTATAGTCCACAAACTACATTAACTGGCATTATTTAACATCTGAATGCTTTATAATTATTTGGCCAATCCCATGTTTCTAAGCAAACTGTGTGTGTAACACCAAAAGAAAACAGGGGTTGGTATTAATCCATGTTTAGTTTTAAGATCGTATTTAGAGAAAATACACAATCTTTTTGTTTTATGTTCGAAAGTGAAATGAACGATATATTTAATATCATGAGAAATTGCATCCCATAACCAAACAAAAAACTCAAATTAGCTAAATAACCAAAATCCTCTTCTCTCTCTTCCTTTCCCTTCCTATTCCTATTATCCCTCTCTCTAAAAATCTAATTTTGTTTTTTTTTTGGTTATTTCACAAATTTTCCCTAATATCATTGTAGCTTCCTGCTAATATATAACAAAGAGAGAGAAAAAAGAGAATAAGAAGAATGAAGAAAAATGAAAAAGGTGTCGTCAGAAATAAGGGAGCGATAAGAAATGTTTCCCCGTGTGATTTGATATTCTTCAATCTCCGGCCCGCTCTTGTCTTGCTTATCATCCGTACGTTTTACATTATACTCCGCTTTTCATCCATTTAAATTCATTTTCTTCTAGTTTAATTTAAATTATTTCAATGACTTAAAAAATTTCATTTGACTATTTATTGTTGAGTTATTTGGAAGGTTTTGTATTTTCGAATAGTGATGACAACTAATTCTTTTTTCGTGAAAAAATGAAAACGTTCATGAAAATGCATGTTTTCTTATTTATTAATCATATTATTCAATATTCTCTGCAATTATAATCCTTTTTTGGTACGCATGTTAAATGAAGTTGAAAAAGTTGTTATGACGAAATTCATATACATGTTTTATATTTTTCAAAAAAAAACATGTTTTATATAATTTCCCAGCTCTAAAAACAAATAAAGAAATGAAATGGCATGATCCCTAGGTTTCAGCGGTGATTGCGGTGCCCTCACATGCTTTCATATGACTACACAGTATAATAAATTTGTTTTTCATGATAATATAGTATTTTCAACAGGAATATATAGAATAAAATCTACTCTCTCTTTTTTTTTTACAATTCTAGTCAATTAATTATACGAGTTTTCCTCCATCTGTTACACAAACAAAATAATTCGTAAGGCACGAAATAAAGAAACATCGTTTTAAAAAGGTAGCTTAAATGATCCATATTCCTTTTTCTTAACTAATTGAGCAATATTCTTTTTGTTTTATAATAGGTTTAATTCATAAAACATCACATATAACCATTTGTATAGAATAAAACTTGAGATCAGATATACTGAAACAAGATGCTTTCATGGGATTGTAAGCAAAATATTTAATTTTGTTTTAGTTTAATTTAGCTAATTAATTAATTTTAAATATAAATTTGAATACTCATAAAATAATATGGGATATGAAAGTTTCTTTATAAAAAAAAAATATCTTAGCTGAAAAATTCTATTTACTCTATTCTTCAATTTTTTTAATTTATTTTTGGTGACTTCATAATCACTTTGATTTCTTAGCACGTAATGTATATAACAAATATTTAATACCAAAGCTTTGTTAGTAGATATTTATAAATTTATTTGCCAAATAACAAAAAAAAAGATTAATTTTTTAATAAAAGATTAGAGAGAGATAAGAAAATAAATAAAAAGAGAGATGATGTTTTTGGTTAGATATCGAATTTATGTTTTTTTTCATGGTTATAAGATGCAAATTCTTTATTAATGGGCTTATGGAATACCAACACAATAAAATACCCGTAAACAACAACAATTTACAAAAATAAAATAAAACGGTTGTTGAAGAACCGCGAAGCATAGATAACGTCATCAAAGGAACCAATCCCAGTTTTGTACTTTGCAGTATGACTTACTTGACACAAGCACTGATTACTTTGCATTTTTCGTTTTTTCTAAAAATATACTATATGGAACTCTCCAAGCATTTTTTTTTCTTTTTATCACGATGACTCTCTGCAAGCATTTAATAACTCATTCGAGAGTGAATTTAGTTAGTTCTAACATTTTCTGGTACTATTATTTATGTCGTTTGATGGGTCTGATATTTGAAACTTGATATGATAAAAAAAGAGCTTTGATTCGAACTTTCGACCTGACCTAATTTATTTAACATTTGGTGTTCTCTTTTTTGTTGTTGTATAATTGATAATTAGTGGACTTGAGCAAAAGGTAAATCTCTATCGATCAGATTCGGAAGTATTTGGATTAGAATATTAGGATAAACCAATGCATTATAAAACTGATATTCAATTTAAAATGACAAATCAGCAAAGTATAAGAATAATATGTATATGTATAACAGTGAATTTAGGTCATGAAGTGGATTGTTAAATTGGAGGGGTCAGTGGTGGGGATGTGTTTTGAGCACTTGGTTAAGAAACTTGCTAGTGACGTCAATTTTGGATTCATAACTTTAGTGCCAAATTTATGAAGTTTTTTATATTTTGAGTGACTCGAACTTTTTTTCTTTCTTTTTTTGTGTAAAAGTGACTCGAACTTTATTAAAACAAAATGGTTATGACCGAAATAAGGGTCGTAATTAACGGAGAGCTATATTGTTATCTTCGTCCGTCCATACTGTAAATGTAATAATTAATTAGCTCTTATAGAATGTTTACTATGTTCAATGATTAATCATGAGGTTTCTTGTTATGACGCACAAGCTTTGCAATTTAATTGATATGCTTGTTTTCCATTTAAAGTATCAAGCGTGGTTACAGAAAACACCTTTTTAAAATTGGACTACTAATAAAGAACGGAAATGTGAATATAAATACAATCTGCGCTATTTCTGGTACAATTCAAACAAATCTCGAGATATCCTAAATTAGTAGTAATCTATAGTATTATTTTGGTAAAAACAACAGTATTACAATAAAAATATAATAGTTTTTTTCGGTTAACGTCTATTTCATACAGTAAGTATTTGTAATTTTCTATAGCCAAAGGACATATAATTGAATCAGGACATCGACATCGAAAATATCGTCCGACGAAACGTGCCATGTGTTTTGTTGTTGCATACAGCATTCATAGATAAATAATAGCTCAAATCGATGAATAATATTCACCATTAAAAACAAAATAACCATGTAGTTTTACCTCAGTTTTAAGTGTGCGAGTTTATAATTTTTTTTAACCAATCAAACAATCATGTTTTAAAAGAATAACATCTAACTACATCATTAGTTGATTAATATAAGTGTCATTCTCTATAAAAATTTCACACAATCAAACCACTTCATAATGTTGCCAACTGAATACATAAATAATAAATCAGAGAACAAAATTAAATTTATAATAGTTTCAAAAAAATTTATGATTTACATGTACATCAAAACGAGATATTTCGACATTTTTCCTCCTTTGTGTTATCATTTAGCTAAATTAAATCTAACAAAGAGGAATGGGAAAACGCGGCGGCTTAACAGGTGGTGAGAACGGTGGACTTTGGACATCAACGGTGAGGTTCTCTGGCCGAGGTGGTGCACACGGACACGGCAATGCTATAAATTTAGGCGTATTATCTCCAGGCATCACCACCGTTATGCTTAGATCCTGGGGTTTCTTCACATCCTGTTCACAATAGTTATTTTTAGTTCATAATCAACTCACTAGATTTATATTTATATTTTATTTTTTACTTTCTACTTACTAACTAAATTTTCAAAATTCAACTTCTGGTCCTTAATAAATTACAATTTCATCAAGATAGTAATGTATTCCATATGCTTTCACTTACTTTTCGATTTCTAAAATATTTATAAGAAACCCTATTTTGTATTTACTCGAAAAAAACGTGAACTTTTTTTATTAAATTTAATAGTAACTAAAATCTTTCAAACATACGAGTTTTAAATCCTCGATGAGAAATGGAAATAAAATGTTGTGGCAAATATGTTTTCCCTTTTTTTGTGTTGGTAAAATCGAAATTTATAATAATTTCAGAAAATGGGAGAGGAGACTATACCGGAAAAGGGGGTCTAGGTTTGAACGGAGAGGACTCTATGTCGGCGGAGGGATGACCAGAGGCATTGGCCAAAGAACGGCGGAGCGAGCGATGTTTGTCCCAATGGTAACAGCAAGAGAATATCCCGGAAAGGCTGAAAATGATTATGAGAAGCAGAGCTGTGCCGAGAGGGAATCCTAGTGACGGCCGAGAAGCGTCCATGTGAGGCGGCGAGGATCCTTGAGTGTTCTCCATCTAAGCTGGCGATATAACCGAAGGCTGAGATTGTGAGATGAGTTTGTTCTCTCATGCGTTAGACAGATAAACAGAGAGAAGAGAGAGGGAACTTGTGTGAGTTTGGAGAAGACAGGGGACGGGGAAGGAGAGGAGATATTGAGCGCTTATTTATAAAAGAAAATTTTCACTTTTAATTTAATTTATCTTACTACTATTATAAATTTATGGCCTCAGTAGAAAAAAAAAAGCAAAAATGCTGTACAATAAAGTTGTCACTTATCTTTTTCCATTGAAAATTTTATTCCCGTTAGCTATTATATTATTAAAGGATGAATTTCTTAAAAAAATGCATAAGGATTTTATATGTTTCTTGACTTTGCTGAACCATTTCTATTTTATAATTTGTGATGTTGCGGTAGATATTATAAATGAACTTATACTGAAAAAATAAGTTTCACTGTCTGAGCTAGAATTATTTTTTAAGTGAAATATCATTAGTCTAATATGTTAAGTTAGCAAAAAATTTATTCGTTAGAAATGTTGATAGGCATAATATTTGAGATATTTACACAAAACAAAATTTTGGAAGTAAACTTTTGGTATCATTATTCATGTTTACTTTTCCGATTTATAAACAATTATTTAAATAAATAATTAAAAGAATTTTATTTTCGAGTTATACATTTTTTAAATTTGAAAATTTTCATACAAAATTATTTTTATTCGAATTTTCTTAAGAAACTATTTTTAAAATTTCATTTATTTATTAAAACCCTAAACTTCAGCCTCTAAAATCACAGCTCTCAAATTTAAACAAAAGTCTAGATTATTTAACATTAGAGTTATAAATATTTATTTATCTGTTTAAAACTAAAGATAAATGTAGTTAAAGCAAACATGAAAAGTGATACTAAGAATATGCTAATTTAAGCAATTTCTAAATTTTTAAGTATAAAAAAACAAACCAACATGAGATTAATAATATTATAAATAATATAATAAGATGAAAGAATTTAGTTAACAATCATTTTTTAACTGGCTTTCTATATTTTTTTGTGTTTTTATCAATACACCCTTATGTTTTCTTAAAAGGATATAACAACATATATTGTGACCTGAAACAACATATAAGAGTATCTCCAACTATTTATATATCATAAAGTAGATTTATTGAAATATATGATTCTATAATAATTTGTTTTTATTTATATGAGTAAATGTAGAAAATGTTATTTTACCTCTATATATAATAATTGAAATAGCTTTTTCTTTATTTTCTTTATAAATAATGAGACTCTATTTTAAATATATACATTTCTATAGATGGACTGAAGAGAATTTACCTAATAATGAAATTATGTTTTTGGATAGTCTTTGAATGTACATGGAAAGAGGAGAGAGGGAGGCTGCCTGTACGGAGAAGACGTGGACTTAAAGCTCCACCATGTTAACGTTTTTTGCCTTTGTTACCTGACCTAATCTTCGTTAATTACCCTAATCATACTATTATCTGCGCTAGCTACTCCTACAAAATATAATAGCTTAAATTTCCGTTGTATCTGTTTTATAAGTAATTATTTACACTTCCAGAAAATTCAATTTCATGTTCTCTTGTGTATGAAACCCACATTGAAAAAATTCTTCACATCTATGCAATGCGCTCTCACATGTTTTTGCGGTTTAGATACACATCAAGTCGGACTAGAAAGAGTTCATAACATAATTCTATTATTCTTTTTAAAGTTAAAGACGAAGAAAAATCGCTATAGTTTTTGTTTTTTGTTTTATGCAAGCAATAACGAATAGCGTTAGCTCGTTGATGAGTTTATACATTTTATAATACTCTTTGGCGTTTTTAAATACGATGAAAAGTATATGCTGGGTACGGGTACTATTATGCTACCAAACCAAAACAATTATCACATGGTTTGTCTCTATTGAGATCGATTATTTTCAACGATTACAATAATTCTGATAGAGATTCGTACATCACTTAATATAATATGTATCCTGACGTGATAAATATATATAATTATTTTATTCATAATGTTATGGCCGAGATTTTAAAAGCCTTTAACATTTTTAGACTAGGTTTAACATAGAGAAATTTCAATAATTAAACGTCATATTACTTATGATATTTAAAAAAAATTGGAGGGCGTTGACAAAAAAAAAATTGGAGGGCAAGACAAATATTTCATCGGATGTGTTCAGATCTGCTCTTGATAATGTAAATGCCATAAGCAAATCCTAACGACAATTTGGCCTAGACATGTTAGTGTGATATAGGCATATAGCTAAACTTCTACTCTATATGAAAACAAATTAATATAGGCATATAGCTAAACTTCTACTCTATATGAAAAAATAAAGCCTTTTTTCAAAAAAAATGAAAACAAATTAATACCATTTTATGGTCCTGTGCATTAATTTGTGTGGGCGCGTGCTAACAAGCACACCCAAGTTGAAACGATTGGAAGAGAAGTTGAGTACGAGTTCCTTGATCATACGAACGTCCTTTCGTTTTTGTATTCGTTGTTTGTAAAAGAAAAATATACAAATCAAAATGAAAAAGGTGCTCTTTTTTTTTTAAGAAAACAAACAATAAGTTGTGGTAATTCTGTTTATAGTATAAATTGCTGAACTTCAAACCGATAGTGTGGAATTGTCGAATTATGTTTGGTTCCTACACCGCCCAAGACAAACCAGTCCCCACTTGGTATATTGAACCAACTGAAAAAGAAATTCCGGATGACTATGAAATAACTTAACTTACGTCAAATGTTTGGGACTTTTGCCGGCACTGAGTCTCACCCTCTTCTTCCTTTTACTTTGTCAGTTTGATTATTTTTATTATTATTATTAGAATATAGATTTGACATTTTTATAAGAAATGAATAAAAATGTTGTCTAATGAAGAAAACCCTTGCTACTCAAAACTACCACTGAAATTACGAGAATGGACCTGACCGTTTTTGTGGTTGGTCCTTTGGCCTTTTGAGTTTCTAAGGGTCAAATATCAGTCCATGGATTTTAAACGACTCAACAACTGAAAGTACAGAAATCCATGACAAGATATGATCATGGGAATTGCTTGTTTGTAGTATTTTATTATGTTTATGATAACGGTTGACGTGTATGTCATAGCAATATATAAACGTAACATGTATGATCGTTGAATATGCCTAGAAATGATAAAGAAATGCAATATAACAGTAATTAAAATATTTGACCACATGGGACAGTGTCAGTAACCCATAAATACTATTAAAGTCAAATTTAAATTGTAAATTTTACGGCTGCTATACAAATCTAATGAAAAAACAAAAGAGTAGCTGCCGTGTGGAACTTCTATTTGACAATACTCTTTACTTTTCTGACTTTTTTTTTAATAGCTGTATTTTTGTTTTTTTTGTGCAAATCTGTATTTTTGTTTTTGCAGTTTTAGTTGCAAATAATGCCAAATTCAGCGAGTCTAAATTTTACGATTAATATTTTTTGCCTTTCAAGGTCTCACAAGTTTTGTAATACAAAAATAAAAGATCTCCCAGTTTTTATTTTTATTTTTTATTTACGTTTCCTTCAGGCTTAAATATTTCACATTGACATGAGAACTACACAATTTCATGCTGCCACCAATCCTTTTCTTATAATGGTTAACAACATTTATTAAGTAAACTACCATTGTTTCTTTGCATTTTCACGCTGTTTGTCCTAATCATTATCATATCTGGTATATATTATAAAACAAAATATTATTAGTCTTACGAGATTTACTTGAAAAATTGAACTAGACTTGCTATTTATATGCGTGTTTCTGTGTCTGAACTGTAAATGGGTCTTGAACTGGTCACCGCCGTTACTTTTAAGGTCAATGAGTGTGTTATCCACTACACAAACCCAACTGACACTTTAATATTACAACTTGTGTCTTTGCTTTCTATCAAGCTAAACTTTTTTTTTTTTTTTTTTGATTAACCTGGGGTATTCCAGGTCCAAGGAAAGGCCCAGACTAATCTCCAAGAGGAGGTGCAGCCCACGGATAGACCCTCTCTCCGGGTATTCAAATGGACCCTAAAGCATGGGCCCATATCCGTGTTGGGTGACCAGGATAATTGTGACTTAGTTTCGCGCAGCAGGTGGATCGAACCTGAAACATGTTGGTGTCTCAGCCCCGTCTCCTTACCACTCGACCACAATCACCCGGTCAATCAAGCTAAACTTCCATAAAACGTTTCTTTTTAACTATCATATTCATATGTATGTTTTCATATAATTCAATGGACTCTGTATCATTTACCAATTACGATCTCAATGGGTATGCAACATGCTGGACTTGTTTTGAGAGTGATACCAGTCCTTTTCTACTCCAATCTACTCAACGATGCATATAGATTTTCTGATTCGGTGACATCACTTATAGAAACTAAGATATTTTCATTTAGCAAACAAAAATCCTAAGATATTTTCTTATATAGAAAAAATATTTAATATGCATTTATATTTTTACAGGAAAATCCAAACATATTGCACAAGTAAAACTAAGCTATATGGGACCATGTTGACGTAGACCAAGACCCATTGAGATAGGTACTAATGCTAATACAGGTGTTATTCAATATACAGAAGACGAAAAAAATCCAATTCATATACAGCTAGATATACCAACAATTTTATATGTTATCTTATGTAATAGTTTATTACGAGGGATGGAATTATATGTTACGAGAGATTTATATGTGAAAACTCGAAGGTGTATCTGATTTTGGTCAAATCTATTTTAATGTTCCTCTCCTACTTTCATGATCACGCCTTGTTACATTGTCTTCTACGAATTCCGATACTAGATTTTAATTATTTTATTGTGAAGATCCGATTTAATACCTTGTGGTTTGACCGCATTATAAGACGATAAAACATAAACAATGTGATAAATATTTTTTAAATTTGTCAACTATGTGATAACTAATTAGTTAGTAGTTATGTGTATATTTAATATAAATTTATCGAATAAAATGGGCATATAAAATATAAACACTGACAGCAACATTGACTATACACATAACTACTAACTAATTAGTTATCATGGGTGTGCTTGGCCGCTACTGTGGTTGTCTATTCGTGTGTGCAGGTACTATGAGATCTTCGGCGAGCTGTTTTCAGATGGGTCATTATCTTTAAGAGCGGATTCATCGGGGAGGCCAAAATTACCGGGTTCCGACTCTCGGTTGAACTTGGCTCATCTTCTTGCGGCAAGCAGTAGGTTGACTTGGTCGAAGCTGCTGGATAGCGCTTTGGTTGTTGCGTCTGCCCTTGTTATGACTTGCTTGAGTTTGTGTTTAGATTTTCTTTTTTTTTTCCGTTTCCTTTATTTTTCCGTTTCTTGTCATTCTCTGTAATTCTGTCGAAAATTTAAAAGCTTGGTAATAATATCTTTACATTTTTACCAAAAAAAAAAAAAAAACATTGACTTCTCTAAGAGGTGGGGGGGGGGGAAGCCAAGTATCCTTGTAAACGCGCTTAGTGGCCCTGGCCCATTAATAAGAAAATGATCTATGGGCCTATAATTAAATCGGTGTAATATAGTACAAAATAAGGCGTCATGATACTAAATGTAATTTGTATGCTTGTACAAGTCTGGGCCCTGGTAAGAGTCTAACGTGTCTTGTCGTAAATCTCCTTCTAATTATTAGTAGTTAGTTTAATTAATTGTAGTGTATGCATCATTAATGAGGTAATAAAATAAGCGTGAAGGACAAAAGCACTACTGGACCCACTGTCTTGTCTAAACCAGCATTATTTGTACTCGCACTGCTAATCTGATCTACTACTGCTTTTTTTTTTTTTTTTTTTAAACAAATCTACTACTGTTTACTTTTGCATTTGTGTAATAATTTTATCAGTATTGCTGTTGCATATTTTTACTAATCACTAGTATTTAATTAGCCACACATGTTTTAAGTACATGTAATATTAAATACTGAAATATATAAACTCCGCTTTGCACTCTTCTTTTCTCACTCTCCCAGAAATTCCGTTTTCTCCTGACTTAAATATTCGACATATATAAAATATGAGGAACAAACTTTATAAAGCTTGGGAATGTTAAGAAAACTCGTATACTTTTTGAAGGTGCATAAACGTTCATATAATTTATTTTGGAGATGTTTATTACTCCATGTTCTTTTTCGCAAAAGAAAATTACTTTTTTTTAATAAGAGGGTAAATAATTAACGTGAGTTGTACGGAAGAGTGATGATTTCCGTCAGAGAACCTCATGAGTCATGATGGACGGACACAGGCCTCCTTCCATAATATTCAACGGCCCGATCTTTTGCTTCCCATGCGTGTTCCATTCCCATTTTCACCGCTCCGACCTATTTTACTTATTTTTTTGTATTAATTATAACTTTAAACTCTAACGGTGATTACAAGTTACATAAACAATTTGAGGTAACCACAATTAACACCGTCAAATCTCCAGACTTTGTGACCAATGAAGTAAAAATAATGTAATGAAAACATTATTGAATGAAGCCTTTTCAAGGAAAAATATAATTAAATGCTATATTATTCTCATAAACTCGTCTAAATTATTGTATACAAACTTAACAATAACAAACTCAGAACTGCGAATAGTTAACCATTTATATATTAGACACAAAGTGTCCCACATTGGATGTTGGAAAAGATCTTTAGTGCCAATTGATTTTAGCACCAATTGATTTTAGGTTAGATGTCCATCTAGCTTAACATGATACATGGTATCAGAGCATGATCCACGCAGTCCAACCCGATCCACATCAATCTGGTCCAAAGTTGACCCATCGATCTTTGCCCGAGCATTCCGAGATTGACGCTCAAAGAGCCATCATCTCGAGAGAGCGTATTATACACAGAGTGTCCCACATCGGATGTTGGAAATGATCTTTAGTAATATATAAGATAGATAGACCATTCCACTTAACACCAATTGATTTTAGGTTGAAAGTTAAAGGAACAAAAACATAAGGTAAGTAAAAAAAAAGATATTTGTATACAAAAACGCAAAATCATTTTTAAAAAGGTTTAGGGGACTAACATTTGTCTATTGGACCCCATCTAGTTGGGCCAATCTAAGTAAAAAATTAAAGCACGATAAGGAAGTGCAATAATGAAAGTTAAAAATAAATTAGGAAGGTGGCGGATTAACATTAACTAGATTTTGAGGTTTTTAATCTTTAATAAATTTTAAATTTAGTATATTTTTTTTATTTCACATTATAACTATTGACTTTTAATGTTTTTATTATTCATTACTTTTTATAGTGTGAGATTTGTTTGAAATAGATTTAAAGATGATATGTATGTTTTTAGTAGTAAAGATATTCATTATTAAAAATATATATTTTAATTATTGAACTGTATTAACTAATGTTTTGAAAATCTGATCGGACCGTACGATCGAACCAGTCGGATCCTGACTCGCTCTTCTAACTGGTTCTGAGTTGTGCTAAAAACCGAATTTGAGTTAAATCGGACTTAGTTCAATATTAAAACCCAGTTTTCGCAAATTCAAGTTAAAAAATAAAAAAAATTGCAAATTTTAATAAGATTTCATCAAAATTTAATATTGTTTTCTACTACATATATAAATAAATTAGTTTTAAAATGGGACATTAATATTTAAAAATATGTACATTAATATTAATCTGTTTGTTATGACTATTTCCTTAAGTTATTTTCTGTATTAAGAAAATAATAATAAAATCTTTAGGTAAAATATCGTTGTTAGTTAAAATATCTCTTTTTGTACATTAAGGAAATTATGAGTTGATGTATGGAATATTACTTTGACTTAAAAATAGGCTGAATTATATGGTGTTAGTAACTAATAGGTCCAAACAATCTTGTATAAGTAGATTTTTTAAGAATGCTTCCCTTTTAATAGTATAGATTAAAATGAAAAAGGAAAGAATATCAAAAAGATTAAGAAGTTAATTAAAGAAAAAAAAAAGGAAATTAGATTATGAGGAAGAGGAGGTTAGATGTCCCATTCACCACCCGGCAAACCGACTTGGAATGCCGCTTTCTTGTCCCCTCTCACTCCTCTTTTTCTCGCCTCGTAATTACCACTACACCCTTCACATTCGCTTCTCCAAATCCCCTTTACACTAGATTTGGGAAAAAACAACCGGAACCAAAGAACCAAACTAGAACCGAACCGAAATATCCGAAACTAGAACAAGATACTCGAACAGTTCCTATAATTTTATATCTGAAATAGCCGAACTGAACTAAAAACCGAACATGTACCCCAATATATAAAAATATTAATTATATAGACATACATAACTATATTTTTTTTTTCCAACTGGATGATTTTAATTAATAAAACGGGCCAAGCCCAGTACAAAGAAAAACACTAAAGCCCAAGACAATTAAACGGGCACACCCAATCCCCAATTGGGCCCAGACCTTCGGCCCAACTTGGAAAACCCTAGTGACCTAAGGCAGATTGCTTCGGCCGCTTTGCTTGGACACGTGTTAACATCCTCGCCGACGAGGGTACACGTGTCCCGAAGCCAACGCGTCACCACCGCTTCCATCGACACCGGAGATCCAAACCAACGGATCCCCCGGCCAACCGGAGCTTCATCGCTCCGACTCTCTTACACCTCAAACCGTCTTTGGGATCTAGTATCGGGAAGGATCAATCGCCGCGGCGAGATCACATCCACCACCATTAACCACATAACACCCAAAGCAAAGTCGTCACATGCATCATCGCCCTTTCCAACGGGGCACTTCACTGTCCTCCGACGAAAACACAAACCGCCGAAACAAAAAAACCAACCCAGAAGAAAGAAAACACTAGATCTTAAACTAAACCCTACATACTAGGGGACGAAGCCGGCGACGCAAGGCTGAAGAAGCCTTCACCCCCCGGAGACTAAAACCGATGACGTCGGAACTGAGAAAGCTTCCCCGCCACGGAGACAAAACCGGCGGCGACGGATCTGTGAGAGCCTCCGCCTCCCGGAGATATTACACGACACACTGAGCTTTTTAACTGAAGGAACAAGAGCTCCGGCGGCGGCACGGACGCTCACGCGCCGGCCGACCACCGAGCCCGGTTTGAGACATACATAACTATATATATATATATTTTTAATTTAAAGTATATGAAAATGGTTGAGGATAACTAAATTATTATAAAGTATCTGAACTATCCGAAACTACCCGGATAATTTTATCTGAAATATCCAAAATATCCAAAAAAATTGTCTAATTCATCCTAATTATTTGATATTTTACCCTAAATAGCCGATATTATATCCAAATTATCTGAACTCTGAATCCGAACCGGATCCAAATGAGAACCAAAATTTTCCGAGCATTTTCTGGTTCCTAGTTTTACTATCCGTACCGAACCGAATCTGAAACTATTTGTACCGAACCGAAACTATCCGAACCGAACCGAACTGAAAATAGGTCAAGTAGTAAATGAATCTTTTAGCCCCCTACTCAAACTACCCGAAATATCTGAACCGAACCGAGTCCAGGCCTAGTTCACACTACGCTTCTCCAATCCCCTTCACAAGGGTAATATCGTCATCAAAGCAAAAGGGCAGGATCGGAACCATCCCCTTTCGGGTGGAGCAAGAAAGTGGTTTAATTAAAAGAGGATCCGACAATAAATCAACGGCTCAAACAACTCACCACAGATCCTACGGTCCTCATCTCTCCTCTCGATTAAATCTCATCCGTCGGATCAGAATCCATCACCATTTAGATTCTGAAGCGTGATTTAGGCGAAGAGTGAATCCTCGCATTTCTATTTTAGGAAACCCTAATTTTGATATGGTTTCTATTTTAGGAAACCTTTTAAAGAAATGTTACTGGAGGAAGAGCTGCAGAGTTCATCACCAGCTAGCGTCTCGGGAGCATAACTACCTGGGCCTCTCTGACTGTTCCTCTTCCTCTGTTGGAAGCTCGACTCTCTCTGGCCTTGATGACAAAGCTGCTATTAGCCTGAAAGCTACGGAGCTGACGCTTGGCCTTCCTGCCAGAGAGACCGATGAGAAGCCTTTCTTTCCTTTGGTTCCTTCCAAAGATGAGGTTTCCTTGAAGAAAAGAGGCTTCTCTGATGCAATGGATAAGTCTAAAAGTTCGGTTTATACTGAGAAAAACTGGATGTTTCCTGAAGGGGTAGCAGCTTACCAATGTGTAATGAAGAAGGAGGCGACGCAGAACATGCCCAAGGGACAGGTAATGTAGCTTCTTTTGCTTGAGTTTTGATATGCAGAAGGGTAAGTTTTTGATTTCTTTTCTTCAGGGCACAGATTGTTGGTTGGCCTCCAGTGAGATCCTACAGGAAGAACACGTTGGCCACCACTTGTAAGAACAGTGATGAGGTTGATGGGAAGCCAGGTTCCGCGGCGGCCCTCTTCGTGAAGGTCAGCATGGATGGTGCTCCTTATCTGAGGAAAGTTGACCTGAGGAGCTACACTAACTACATGGAGCTTTCTTTAGCCTTGGAGAAGATGTTCACCACTTTCACTCTTGGTGAGATGTTTCTCTGTGATTTTGCTAACTTTTCATGGTAGATCGATTAGTGAGTGCAATGGATTATTTTGTGTTTAGGTCAATGTGGAGCTAACGGAGCTGCAGGGAAGGATAAGCTCTGTGAGACCAAACTCAAGGATCTTCTGAATGGAAAAGACTATGTGCTCACGTATGAGGACAAGGATGGAGACTGGATGCTTGTTGGAGATGTTCCATGGGAGTAAGTTTTATGTTTTTGGAATAAAATCTAAACATGCATTAGAAAGATACTAATTGGGATTTGATTATTCTGATAAAAAAACTACAGGATGTTTATTGATGTCTGCAAGAAACTGAAGATAATGAAAGGCTCTGATGCCATTGGTTTAGGTGAGTCTTTGTTTCCACTTGTTAACATGTTTAATGTGATAATCGCAATGTCTTGTTATATGATCGATATCGTGATGTTTTTTGCAGCTGCAGCTCCGAGAGCAATGGAGAAATCGAAGATGAGAGCTTGAAAATGAGAAGCTTTCAAGTTATACTGATTATGTGCGGTTGAAATATCTCTTTTGGTGGTGTTTTAAAAAATTTCAAAACATCTTTAGCTTCTGAATTTTTTTTCTATTATAAAAACTACGTATGTAAGAAATGAAGAAGAATTGACTACGCTTTAGCCGAAACAGTAAAGTGGTCGCTGTTTCTACTTTCTAGAGTCTGGTCTATGTTTGGTTTGATTTGATTTCGATGTGTGGTTTGACTTTTCTATTTTGGGATATTAATGTAATGTTATTCTGCCTCTCCGCCTTCTTTAGTTATCAGCTTCGTTTTGTTATAATTATCCGGCTTTGTCGTAAACAGAGTTATGTTTAAGTTCAAAAATAACTTAAATTAGATAGGATTATTTTAAATATCCAATTAGAATTTATTCAATTTGGTTCGGATACACTACATTTGGTTTCAGGTCAGATTCTCAATTAGTGAAACTATTCAGGTGACACAAAATTTCGGTTTAGTTTGTTTATACGATAGCATTTTTTTCTTGTCCACCTCCAGTTACGTATTAGGATTGATGCAGCAGACGACATGTTATTTTTGTCTGGTTTGAAAAGCTGATTGTCAAGAATGGAACCCGCAGGTTTTGTTTGCATGCATGCATTCGCAAAAACAATTTTGAATATCGATCCCTACTTAAATCGTGGAGGTGGGTTATTAAATTGTAAAACATTTACATGTGGAAGAGCGTTAAACCAAAATGCATACGTTAAACCAAAAGCATATATAGGATGGAAGGCATCACCAATGGAAATCAATTAGCTGTTCAAGTTAACTATCCAGTTCTAAACTTCTAATTGGTTTTCTCAAATCTGCCACTATAACTTTTGTGGATATCTACGTCTATCTTATTATATCAAGAAAAGATGCAGAGAAATTAATGCCTATATCTTCTGGCAGTCGGTTTGATATGCTGCTAAATTATTGGCGCAAGTAGATCCTTGAACCAACATTAATAATCCTCCTCGAAGACCCAAATGCTACGAGACAAAGGAAGAAAGGTTTGCGCAGGGAAGTGTTTGATATCGTGACTTAAAAATTTAACTTTCCATGAAACTCTTGACCAAACCTAAAAAACAAAACTTCATGAGTGTTAAACTCGTGAAAGTTAAACTCTCCAAGATGAATATATCATAGATTTCAAAAGCGGTATCAGTTTGAAATTCAGTGAGTACATTTTACCCAGATTTTAATAGTGCATTGAACTCCATCGTTTCACAAAATAATCAAAGATACATGAACATATTGATGGGATATGGACTGTATTATAATAAATACTCTCTCATCCTTCTCAAATTATTTTCTGTACCCAAAGATGCGAACGTAGTGCGCATTAGACTTTGGCAATGGTGGTTTGCTTATTAATAATTGTTTTATAAACAAATATTTCCATGATATCATTTATTGCCCATTTTTATAATTTCCATTAGCGTTGACAAAACAGCATATAGGTTATAGTTTTATCATCCTTTGAAATAAACCCTACCCCAATGATAGGTTATATTCCAAGTACCAAATTTCAAAGATGCATTAATTAATCAATTCCAGCGCATAAATTCGATCGAGATAATTAAATACTCATATACTCTAATAACAAAAGAATCTACTGGTCGAATTTAAATCGTTCTTGTTACTTTTATCCAAAGAATTGGATAGATGTGTGATTCTTATAGCTTCATGTGAAGCCTAGCAGTATGCGCATAAACAAATAGTCATTGCTTGTGAATCTCATTTAATTCGATTCGATGCACTGACTTCGAATGGGACGGACTATATAGTTTTATATAAGTTGATCAACTATATAGTATTACTGAACATTTCTAAAATTAAATATGACAAAGACTTAGGGAATGACATGTCAAATTTGTCTCCAAAAATATGAAATGAAGTATGCTTCTAAACGATGGAACGTGGCGTTACCTTTAACACTCATTTATATTGGTTTCCAAACTATCTCTATGTACACAACTATTTATATACAGATGAAACCAACAATCACAAAATGCCAACTAAAATGTTAAAATGGTAACTTGTGAACATATTGTTTTGGTTGATACTAGGAATGTATTCAAACCTTGTAGCAGTAAAAGGGTAAACTCAGACATATCAATGTCATTATCAGGTGTTTAAAAAAAATTATAGTACATTAGATTTATCAATCAATCTCACATGAATCTAATAATACATATACATACGAACATATAAATCAACACAGATAAACTATATACAAACGAACAAATTGTTTACACCTTTTCCCCACGTAAGCGGTACAAATCGCGTTCTCTCACCTTGGCTCTTCTCATTTGATAATAATATATATGTATGGTTAGCACTAGGCGTTCCATTAACCACCCAATATGTTTGACCCAAAGTTTAGAACATAACAGTTCAAACGCACACTGTTGGATTCAAGTTCTAGAAAAACATATTAACTTTGTATTCGCTCTGGGATGAACCTAGTGCTAATAAGTGCGTATAAATCATATAAATGAATTTTCATAAATGCATATACGATCAACAGAATGAATGTGTGTTTTTATTTGGTAGACCTTCGACAACCCACCGAATTGATGGTATCCATGTATTTCTTATCAGCTATCAATCATGGGAGGTCGTGTTATTTATGGACAAAATAGTATCAGCATTATTATTGTTCAATTTTTATTTTTGGAAGGTTTGATTATCAACTTTGTCCGGATTAAAAAAAAAAAAAAAAAAAAAAAAAAAAAAAAACTTTGTCCGGATAGTAACCAAAGTGTGTATACTTGTGATGTGTAGCGCATTAAAAGATCTCATTCAATTTTATAAAACCTAGTTAAGTTATTTACGAAGTAATATTTTCGTTTTCTAATGGATAGTCAATAATTCCATGGCGTGCACGCATGAAGTCATGTGATGTTCATACAAGGGTAGCAACTTAACCTACCAAGCAATTTACAAATCCTTACTTAGTATTTTAATTTAGCCATAACTAGTTAGTTTTAATCCGTATTGTTTCCTTCATTCATTCATGTGGCTCATCTGCAAAATTCCAAAATACTCAAAGCCACAAACTTTAATAATGTATGCTTTGGAGTTTATACCACTGATCTAGTAATATGGAGTTAGTTTAGGCACTGATCATCAGCCAGTAGATCTAATGGGTATTCGAAAAGATTTTAAAAGGGATAGTTAGAACTTAGAACTATCCCAGTCAAAGGAAACCACCATTTTTGCCATAGCAAGAATTCAAAAGTTTGCTGGACCAGTCTAATCTTTATGTCATATCATTAGCTCTTGTCGTCACCATATAATTTATTATTATTTGGAGCATTCGAAATGTGGACAAATTTAAATTATTTTGTTTGTAATAATAAATGCACTTCTACCTTTCTCCTTCAAACATACAAAATTTTCACATATAGTCCAAAACCAAAAACGTTAATTAAGTTAATCTGTTCAGTCAGTATATAGATGCTATATAATATAGTTAAAGTTAGATAAGCTAAACTCAAATGGAAGTAAAACAGTAGAAGTGAATGTGGAAAGATACTTGACTTTGACAGAGGGTACAGACACAGTCAGAAAAATAAATGACTCTAGACCTACAGAACTCTGGTCATCTGCTAATTACGACGCAGTTCTGAAAAATCTCTCTGCAATCTTCATTTTTATTTATATATTCTTTTGTAATTTTTAGAACATGCTTCACCGTTTGTTGCTCAGATTCTATTTCTAACATCACGTGCCACATGAACAATGTTTGACTTCTCTTTTTCGGCAAAACAAAATATCAGAACAACTAGACAAAGTCGAGAAAGTAAGGTTTAGTTTCTTCTACACTGAACCACATTGGAAGGTAAATATGAATCCAAATACGTCAGGTTATAATTGTTTAGTGTTGAGATATAATAATCAATTCATCAAGTTAAATTTGGTTATCAAAAAAATAAGTGAAAATTTTACAAGCAAATGGAACAAAGATTTACATGCATGCAATTTTTTTTTCCATGCAAATGGAACAAAGATCGCCGGGTCTTTAGTCAAATGAAAATCCCATATGCATATGGTCGGTTCCATCGTTGACCTTTTTTTATTTTATCGTCCATCCCAATGAAAACCATTTGAAAGATCAAACCCAAATATAAAAGTATGTAATATGACCTTCATAAACAAAGATTATAGTTTAAAAAATAGGAAGGGGACGTAACAAATCAGTGATTATTTTTCTTCGAGGCAAGAAACTATGAAAGATTTACATGCAAAATGCAAACAAAAGCCATTTCAGACGCATGAAGTCATAATTTTCACCTTTTAATATTGCTTACAATAAAAAATAATTAAATGTTTCTAAATGTCAGTAAAGAAGAAATATCTTTCTCTCTCTCGTCTTTATCTTATTTAATATCTCCATCTTCCTTATGATCAATGCCCAAAGCTCCCTTCATCTTCTATATAATCACTTAGAGAAAAAAAGAGTGGAAGATAGAAAGAACTTTTTTTCTTCATTTGTTTAGCTGAAAATGGTGTTTGGTTGGAGAAAAGCGTTCTGCACATCCTTTCCTAGTAATCAAGACAAATCTCATCAATCATCATCAGACCTTCTCCACACTGATCCACCTATTCCCACACCAAGACTCCGATCAAAGTTCGGTTTTTTCTCAAACCCATCAACTCCCCGCCTCCGATCTCGCGGCGGAGGTGGTGGAAACGGATGCCGCTCCGTCGCTTCAACCGCAGCCGCTACTCCATCTCTTCCCACTAGTCCCAGACTCCAATGCAGGACTACAAGCAATGCTACTCCGAGGACAAGTAACCCCTCGACTCCTAAGTTTCTCTCTAACCCTTCTTCTCCCAAATCATCATCTCCTTCCTCCCACGCCGGCGTCTCTCTCCTCCGTGCCACACTTCTTCTCAACCAGGTAAGAAGCATTATTAATTTTTTTTAAAAAAAATTTCTAATTAGTTTTATTTTCGTTTTAATTTTAGAGTCTTCAGCATACTAATCTAAATCTCTGTTTTGTAATAAGTATACTAATCTAAATCTCTGTTCTGTAATAACTATGCTAAATAAAGGCTGTTTAGTAATAAGTATATTAATCTAAAAGTACTAATCTAAAGTTCTTTGTTTGGGATGCAGAGCAATAGCAACAGATGTGGGATATGTCTACAGAGAGTTCACTCCGACCAAATCAATTCGACGGCGATTTTCACGGCGGAGTGTTCACATTCGTTCCACCTCTCTTGCGCCGTTAGATTACAAGACAAGCGCTGTCCTTTCTGTTCCACCGCGTGGAGTCACGCTCCGAGGAAAGATCCCCCGACTGCGAATTTCGGATCCGACCCGATTAGAAAACCCGGGATCCGAGAAATCAAAACCGGGAAGTCGCTGAGAGTGTACAACGACGACGAGCCGTTAGCTTACTCGCCCGTCTCTCTCGCTCGGTTCAACACTATACTAGAATCAGACGAAAACGACGACGTAGAGGAAGACGACGAGTTCCCCGGATTCTTCCCCGATTCTTCGATCACGCCGGCGGCTTCGATCTCCGGGAACCTCGAGGTTCAATTGCTGCCGGAATCCGCCGTGGTGGAGACCGGGAAAAGGATCGAGACGCACGCCGTCGTCATGAAAGTGAAGGCCTCGCCGATGAGGGACGCCGTTAGAGCGCGGCGGCCGTCGATAGATCTGGTGACGGTTCTCGATCTGAGCGGCGGCGGAGCGAATTTGCCGACGGTTAAGCACGCGATGAGGCTGGTGATCTCTCTCCTCCGGGAGATGGATCGGCTCTCGATCGTCGTGTTCTCGGCGGGGTCGAAACGGTTGATGCCGTTACGGCGGATGACGGCGAAGGGACGGGGGTCGGCGAGGAGGATCGTGGACTCGCTCGGCGGAGTTGAAGCCACCGGCGGCGGAGGGATGAGCGTTAGCGACGCGTTGAAGAAAGCGGTTAAAGTCGTTGAGGATCGGCGGGAGAGGAATCCAACGGCGAGCGTTTTGGTTTTATCGGACGGTCAGGATCAACCGGAGGCGGTTTTGAAAGCTAGGCTAAGCTCCACGCGCGTGCCGTTCGTCGTTTCCACCACTCGCTTGTCTCGTCCAATGATCCCTGTTCACTCGGTTTGGATCGCGTCTCCAAGCGCGTTGCAGTACGCGCCTCTTCGGGACGCGTTCACGGAGCGAGTCGCTGCTTTGTTCAACGTGGTTTTGCATGACGTGAAGCTTAATCTAGGTTTGGTCTCCGCATCCCCGTTGACCGAGATCTCAGCGGTTTACTCTTTAACGGGCAGACCCGAGAGTTTCGGATCCGGGTCGGCCGTTGTCGTCGGGGATCTGTTCGCGGAGGAGGAGAGAGAATATCTCGTTGAGCTCAGAGTACCGACTTCTTCGAGCGGGTCCCACCGTGTGATGTCCGTACGGTCTTCGGTCGTTGACCCCGCGACGCTTCAGCCGTTTCCTTGTCCGAACGAAAAACGGTTTTTGATCCCGCGGCCACAGACCGTCCGATTCGTCTCTGCTAGCATCGAACGGTTGAGGAGTCGACACTCTGTCTGCCGCGCTGTAGCTGAGTCACGTAAGATGATTGAGCGTGGTGATTTAGCCGGAGCCTATGAGGTTTTAACAGCGGCTCGGTCAAACGCGTTGGATGAGAATGATAGCTTAAAGAGCTTGGACGCTGAGTTAGCCGAGCTAAACCGGTTGAAACCGAGAGACGGTACAGCAAACCGAGCCGAAGAGGAGAAAACCGAGCAACTAACGCCTACTTCGGCTTGGAGAGCCGCTGAGAAATTGGCGAAAGTGGCTATCATGAGGAAGCATTTAAACCGAGTCAGCGACATGCACGGCTTGGAAAACGCCAGATTTTAAGTTGATTATTAGTTGGTATGTAATTATTTTAAATATTAGTAACCAATAATTGAGTAAGATATCATAAATAAAATTATAGAAGCATGATTTTTAGAAAGGGACCCTATAGGTGCATGACAGCGACAAGCAGTAGCCGACGGGTGTGGCCTTTTTTGTAATGCAGAGATTGGTACATTGAGAGAATTAATTGGTCTTGTAGCTTTTATCATCTCCCTTTTTGTAATTTTCAGAAAATCCAAATTTGTGACAGAAAAAGTTGGAAGAAAATAAATGAAGTTTGAATTTTTTTTATATACTATAAAAGTGTAGTGGATAATCAGAGAGTGGATGCAATGCTGGACTTCAAAATCAAAAGTAAGTTTGTACTTAGTTTATATTATCGTGCCGTTTAAATTTCATGAACTTATTATACTTTATATCTTTACATACGAAAGATCATGATTAGTCATGTGATCATCATTATAGGCTAGCATATTGTTATAGAAAACTTTAAAGGTTTACCAGAATAAAAAATATATTCCCAGTGGTTGTACTTGTATTATAATGTATGTCTTGTGACAACAATGAAATATAGAAAACTAATGATTAATATCATGAGAGACCCAAAAAATTGATTGGTGGTGCTTTGCTGTATTTTTAGCTCAGTAGGGCCAAATTTTGTAAAACAAAGATGAGAGAAGTAGGTATTGCCAAGCCCGTTAAGATAAAAGATTGATGTTGGCCCATCAATCCTTAACCTTTCATGCCACCACTCTATGTCCGATATGTCAAAAGATATAAACTATCTACCAGCAAGAAACATAAAGACCCACAAATAATTTAGTGAAAATAACATTTACACTACACTAAACCGGCCCAACAAAATGCCCTTTTTCAAAAAAACAAAAACAAAATGGACATATTCACCAAATCATGTAATTTAAGACTAGCCAGGAATTAAGAAAGTTAAGCCTTTTTCTAAACATTTTTGTTTTGCTGAAGCCTTTTAAAATTTTAATTTATTTCATGCTGAATACCAGTTGATTTTTATTTTTTACCAGTGGACGGCAGATAAAATGTACTACCTCCATTTTAAAATGTAATATGTTTAAAAAACAAAATGTTTCTAAATATAAGATGTTTTCAATAATTTAGGAAACTTTCAACTTCATTAAAAACTGTACACCCAATTATATTTTATAGTGTATTTTATAATTGGATAGCCTAATTTAATATCTGTTTCTGAAGAGAGAGAGTATCTGTTTATTGAAATTTTATCATTATTTTCTTTCTGAATGTAGTATTAGTGGTATAATTATTTAATTTAATTACTCAAATTTTAATTATTTGTAAAGTTGGTCAACTCTAAAAGACCCACGTCTCATAGATAAGGCACCTGATCTGGTTGTGATTAGGTCTGAAACTTTTATCCGAGATCCGGATTCGGTCCGAGATCCAGATTCGATCCGAGATTCAATCCGAATCCGATCCGAAAATCCGGATATCCGGAGAGGCCGAATTCGGATAGTAAAATGTTGGATTCGTCAAATCCGGATCCGAATCTAGATATCTTATTTTTTTAATCCGGATAACTGGATCCATAAATTTTATTAATAAGTATTTCAAAAATATTAATATCTATATATAAAAATTAATTTTATTGAATATGTTTTTGTTTTTATAATAGTATATATAAATTTTATGTAAATTTTGTAACATTACACATAAAAATAATTAAAACATTATATATATATAAATTATTGTTAATATTTTATATATATTATATTATTATTTATTTATTTTAAAAATCAAAATCTGGATCCGGATATCTGCTGGATATTACAATTTTCAGAAGGACACTCGGATATCCAAAAACGCTGGATCCAAATAAGAATAGTAAAATTATGGATCCACCGGATAAGGATTCGGATCCGAATACCTTAAAATTATCCGGATACCTGATCCGTCCGAGGTCTGGTTGTGATATGCGAAAAATTGTCCAACGTTGAAATTCGGATCACCGTCCCTTGAAATCGACTTCGCAGATCAAATACTGACACTTGGCTTTCTAAAAGGTTATCTATATCTAATTTACTCGAATTTTAAAGTAAACTTTTCCTAACTACAGCCCACGATTAATTATTTCTGGATATTTCTTTTTGATGACTTGTGGTTTGCAACCAGCGGTATAAACAATAACCATGTTTATATTTATTTATTACGCTAAATACAAATGAAATGCCATACATACTTACAAGTAAAAGATACGGGTTTCAACTTCCGCGTAACATTATAAATAAATTTATAGGGAAAACAATCCATTTTGCATTTGAAGTTCAAATAGTCTTCACTCACTATTTTTGTCTAGAGAAAGTAGTAATTTTTTTTTATCAACTGGTTACTTTCATTAAAATAAATCAAAACATAGAATTATGGCCTCGGGCCCAAATAAGAAACAAGACATGATTTAGCTAAATAATCCGCTGGCCCATTACAAGCCCGCGGGGTGAAGGTGAAGGAGCATGAGTGGAAGGGGGAGGAGGCGGAGAACGCCAGCGAGTCGATGTCCGATAAAATTCCATAGAGTTCCGTCGATCGTCTTCTCGTGGTGATAGCTCTGACGAGCACTTGAGAATCTGTGCGTAGACAGATGTTGGTGAACTGGAGGGATGAGGCCTGGATTAGCGCCTCTCTGATTGCTAGGGCCTCAGCCATGCAGGCGGAGGAGACGTTTGCTTGGGGCGTGGATGCTCTGTGAAGTTCCTGGTCGTTCGGTCCGTAAAGATCCAACTCAAACCGGCTGCTTTTCGGTCTGATCGCCATGCGGCGTCTGTGTTTCCAAAATAATTAAATTATATTACTACTTAAGTTGTTTTTATTACATATACACGCATAATGAGTTTAACAGTTGATTTGATAGTATATAACCTAGTTTCCCTCATAACTGGTCGTATCAGTAAATCAACAAGGCCAAAATCAGATTATATTTATAATACATTAACAAATATTTCCACTTTAGCATGTTAAATTATCCACAAAATTATCGTATAAAAATGTGCCGTACCTTGAATAAAAACAGTATATATTATTTCAAGTCAAACAGCTGAAGACATGATCAATCATAAAAATCGAGCTTAAAATATGTTTGTAATTTGCACGGATAAGATTTTGGAAAACGACATTATACATTTGAAATACAAACATTGTGAAGATAAGAACTTGATGAGCAAGTCTTAGCAATATTCAAATGCTAACCAAAGAATAACTCAGGTTAAAGTAAGGTTTACTTGGGGTTGAGTTAGCAGACTTTGGACCAAAGAGAAGGCTCACTATTGGTGTATAGGTCTGAGCACAAAGCAGGACCGTTTGTCTCTATGCGTTTGGCCAAGACCAAGGTTGCTTCATCCATAAATAGAAACATTGGTCCAGAGAGAGAAAGTAGAGTAGAAGCGAGAGTGTGTGAGCACACAAGAAGCATTGTAAGGGTGAGAGAAACAAGATGTAAAGGCGTAAGCCTTGGGTAGTTTCTAAGGGGTTTTACAGAGTGGTTTCCTTAGCCATTCTTAGGAGAATCACTTGTAACCTCTTGTAATCCCTTTGTTCTAGTGGATTCCGAGCATAGTCTCGGCGAGATGTAGCGATCCTCGTTAATGGGCGTGAAATCGTTAAATGTCTGTGTGTTTTCCTTCTCTTAACTCTCACACTCTCTTATCCAAAGCTCTCTCTGTTTCATTCATCTCAACATAAATCTGTTCTGTATCTTTAAGTTAACACAACTAGAGTCTTGTCTGTTGAAGGAAATCTTAACAAACATATTTTCATACTGTTCTACCGGGGTGTATTAGTTGAATGTTACAATAGTTACCCGAATAGTTTCACGATTACCAACGTAAGACATGAACATATTCATCGGTCAAAACGGATATATGTAATATGCAAATTGATCTACGGTAGATCATCTACCATGTGCAAGCACAAGTTAACTATGTGGATAAACCAACGCAACGTCTAGTCATCTTACCATAGTAGACTAATAGTATATAGTAGTTGTAAACAACTGTCTTATCTACATTCTACAATCATGTATACACATTGCTACATGTGTAACGTGATAATCATCATTTAACTAAGTCAAACCACGTTTAGGCAAGTTAATTGAGACGCGTTTTCTGATAGTCAAAGGAAGCCTATAAAACGGCTTCTTCTTCTTTTCCATCATCACCCATTAATCTCTTCTCCTTTCAGACAAATCTTGTTTTTTGTTTTTGTTTTGTTATATATTCTTATTCTTCCACAAAGAAGAAGACATTCCGGTATTTACATTTTCTTCATAACTCTTTTTAAATTCATATACGTTTATATATTTGTGTGTGTGTGTGTAAAAATTGTGTAATATTTGTGTGTGAGCTAATTGTATATATTGATATATTCATCCCCACGTTAGCGGACATGGCGGGAAACGGAAACACTGACGGAGAATTCAGTTTCTCGGCTGCGGCTGCGCGTGATGCGCTTCCTCGGATCACCACGGAGAAGGGAGCCAAGTCTACGACGTCGAGTGACGTGTGCCACGACGACACCGCGTCACGAGGCAACTTTCAGACCATCGATCAGCTCCACAGTCTCCAGAAGAAACGATCTGCACCGACCACTCCTCTCAAAGAAGGAGGTGGCGTAGTGATGGGAACCAGTGGCCCTACCACTCCTGTCTCCGGTGAGAGTATGCTTCAATCAGTCAGGTGTGTAAATTTGTTATTAATATAACCCAAGGTCCTAATGTTTTTAAACTTTGTGATATGGAAATAAGAAATGTAATCAAGAAGTCAACAGAAAGTTGGATCTTAATTGATATATTTATAACACACAAAATGGAGGAATAACAAATATTATACGGTGTACGTGATTTATAAATCCAGTATATAATATGATAATATGAAATATGGGAAAACAATGACAATGAACATATATAATTTGTTGATGAATCGACAGTGCATCGTTGGCTTCGTTGACGAGAGAGACAGGACCGAAGGTAATCAGAGGAGATCCGACGTCGGCGGCTAAAGTGGCACACGTGCCACAAACTCCTACGTCAGTTCCGGCTGCTGACGTCAGCGACAGTTCTCTGAAATTCACTCACGTCCTTCACAATCTCTCTCCCGCAGGTAACCATCCAAAACGCAACCCATCTTCATTAACAAGATTTGATTACATATTTTACAAAACAAAACGTCACATTTTGAATTTTATGGTTGCAGAATTGTACGAGCAGGCCATAAAATATGAGAAAGGATCGTTCGTGACTTCCACCGGTGCGTTGGCCACTTTGTCGGGAGCCAAAACTGGTCGGTCTCCTAAAGACAAGCGTGTAGTTAAGGATGAGACAACTGCGTCCGAGCTCTGGTGGGGAAAGTAAGTCCCTCTCTATCTTAAACTTTAAACTATGATATAATTTATTTTTAACTTAACGTTGACTTTTACATTATATTACATTATTTTTAACAGAGGCTCACCAAATATCGAAATGGATGAACAAAGTTTTTTGGTGAACCGAGAAAGAGCTGTTGATTACTTGAACTCTTTGGACAAGGTATAACTCAAACAAACATCAAAGACTGCATGTTGTCAAGAAAATTATTTGCACTATTAGGGATAAATACAAACATTTATTTAGTTATATTTATATTATATCGTCAGGTGTTTGTGAATGATCAATACCTAAACTGGGACCCAGAGAACAAAATCAAAGTCAGAATAGTATCAGCAAGAGCTTACCATTCACTTTTCATGCACAACATGTGTATCCGTCCAACACCCGAAGAGCTAGAGAATTTCGGGACACCTGATTTCACGATCTACAACGCTGGAAAATTCCCATGTAACCGTTTCACTCACTACATGACATCATCGACAAGTGTCGACATAAACCTAGGAAGAAGAGAGATGGTGATTCTAGGGACACAATATGCTGGAGAAATGAAGAAAGGACTCTTCGGTGTGATGCATTATCTGATGCCTAAGAGAAAGATTTTGTCTCTTCACTCCGGTTGTAACATGGGAAAAGATGGAGATGTTGCTCTCTTTTTCGGTTTATCTGGAACCGGAAAGACTACATTGTCTACCGATCATAACCGATATTTGATTGGAGATGATGAGCACTGTTGGAGTGAGAGTGGAGTCTCGAATATTGAAGGTGGTTGTTATGCGAAATGCATTGATTTATCGAGGGAGAAAGAACCTGATATCTGGAACGCTATCAAATTTGGAACTGGTACGCACATCATTAAAACAAAAATTCTTTTTACAAAACTTTTTTGCCCTAACGTATAGCTCACGTTTCACATTTTGGGGACAGTTTTGGAGAATGTTGTGTTTGATGAGCATACAAGAGAAGTGGATTATACAGACAAATCAGTGACGGAGAACACACGTGCGGCTTATCCTATTGAGTATATCCCTAACTCAAAGATACCGTGCGTTGGACCACACCCTAAGAACGTGATCCTATTGGCTTGTGATGCTTTTGGTGTGCTGCCGCCAGTCAGCAAGCTGGATCTTGCTCAGACTATGTATCATTTCATCAGTGGATACACTGCTCTCGTAAGTCTTCTATCATCATCCAAGACTCAGCTAAATAAGACGTTCAGGTTGATGAGAAACGAATCTATGGTTTTGTAGGTTGCAGGAACAGAGGAAGGAGTTAAGGAGCCAAGAGCGACTTTCTCGGCTTGTTTTGGTGCTGCTTTCATTATGCTTCACCCAACCAAATATGCAGCTATGTTAGCCGAGAAAATGCAAGCTCAAGGAGCCACCGGTTGGCTTGTTAACACCGGCTGGTCTGGTGGAAGGTACAACCCATCCATCTCTACTTCAAGCTCTCAGAAAACCACAAAAAACATGTGTCATTGTTATAACTTTGAAATGTTGATAAATTTGCAGCTATGGATCTGGAAGTCGCATCAAGTTGGCGTATACAAGAAAGATTATTGATGCTATACATTCGGGTAGTCTCTTGAATGCAACTTATCAGAAAACTGAGATTTTTGGTTTGGAGATTCCAAATGAAGTTGAAGGAGTGCCTTCTGAGATTTTGGAGCCTATGAATGCAGTAAGTTAGAGAGATCAAATTTATATTTTATTTAACATGAGTCAGAATAAACCCCATATATTATAAAAACTATGAAAATTGACATTATTTGGTTATGTGTGTTTTGGTGCAGTGGGAAGACAAAGTGGCTTATAAGGACACATTGTTGAAGTTGGCTGGTTTGTTTAGAAACAATTTTGAGACATTCACAAGTCATAAGATCGGAGAAGATGGAAAGTTGACTGAAGAGATTCTTGCAGCTGGTCCAAACTTCTAAAGTGATGAAGATTATGATGATGAACCAACAATGTTTTCAAAAAGTACAACAACATATAAAAAAAATAAAGTGAATAAAGGAGAGAGTCGACGAATTTCAAGAAAACTCCATTTGATTATCAATCATATATTTTTCCAATTGAAGTGAGAACTATAATTATTATTTTCTTTTCATGAATGTTTGTTTACTCACAAAATAAGTTTACATGATTTGTTCAACCAAACTAATCTAAGTATCCTTTTTTCAAATAGCTGCAATGGCAGCAAGTATTTTTTTGGTTCTTGTATTGTTGATCTAGGTTTCTTGGGATTTAACTTGGATTCAAATTGTTGCAAAGGTAACAATTATGAAGTGTGTATGAAACAATGATTGGTTTTTAACTTTTGAGTTAAATGTAAGAAACTGAAACAGTGAAACCTATCATCCACATGCAAAATATCTATAAATCAAAAGTCTTCAATGTTTTTCTGATGAGATCTTTTGCTAACTCTTTTCCCTTTTCATGAAGCAATCTCTAGTCTACAAGATGCATTTATGATTTCTGCATCATAAATATAAACCACACCAACTTGTATTTATCTGGTTTCATTTGGGTGTTTATGTCGATTTGTATAGATTTATATGAATCTTATACTTCGTCTAGGTTTCTTATTGAAATTTTTGGGTCAAACATACAAAACTGTTGCTATCATAATGTTTGCTTCCATCTGAGCAGCAAGGTTTTGGTTTTGATCAAAAAGTTCAAGTATGAGACGACACAGCACCCTATGCATGATAACATATAACATATGGCTATTGTACTAAATTTTGATTTAGTTTACTGGTTAAGTTTGTAAGTATTGATGATGAAAGATCCTACATTTCTTTTATCAATTAGCAGGCAATATGCTTCAGTTTTGAAATGTACAAGTTCTTGTTTTGTTAATTGTATATTGCCAGTTTGATCGTATATATTGATGTTTTGTTTATTGTGTGTTAAGGATTTGTTTGAAGGTCTAAAGCTTATAGAAAACAAGATGGTAATATCTTTTCTTCCATCTAGTTTTGTTAGGCTACATACAATGAGGGTGTTTTTTTTGTAACACAATATTTTCATTAAAACAAGTTAAAACCCGATGTTTGAAACAGATGACACAACAGCGAACAAAGCTTGCTTAGCAAGAGCATCAACATCTTTGTTTCTGTTGCGATGAATCCAAACATAGATAAAATCAAAAGTTGACATAATGCACAAAATATCTGACAAAATGCCATACACTTCTGAAAGAAGCACATTTGATTTAGGGTTTGTACGATTTGGACTGAGTCTGAGGAAACTTGTAGGCGTTGAATAAGTGCAATGAAAGTGTTGAAAAAAAAATGACATGGAGTTTTTGGTATTGAATCTTTTCAACATTTGAAACAAAATTAAATGGGACCCACATTACTGTTGTGTTAACTTTGTATACTTTTACGAGACCAGAAAAAACAAGAAAGTATTTAAAAAAACAAAAAGAAAGAAAACAAATAATTGGTACAAATATATCTGTTTTATTGGTTCACACATTTTTAGATTTTTATTTCATCTTATCTATCTAAGATCAATTATTTTTTTACTAAATTATATTCTTAGAAAATAATATTTATACCATAATTCATAAATTTTTGTGTTCTATAAAATAAGATTTTTTTTTATTTGGAAATAAAAATATTTTTTTTGTGTTTTTGTAAGTTATAATTATTTGTTTTAATATGTGGAAAATAAAAAATGATGTGGAATGTTGAAATGGTAAAATAGGGTGTTGAATAATCTTAACCATTGTACATTGTCATAAGTGATAAGACTATAGTTTGAGAAAAAAATCTCTTATCAATGTTTTTTTTTGAGAACTAAATCACTATTTAATTTTGAATTGTGTTTTCCTTTAGATTAAATTTTATTTTTGAATTGTTTTGTCTATGGAATGTATGAAGAGTGATGTGGCTAAAATCAGAAAGGCCAAGGATTGAAACTAAATAACGTGTGAAATAAGTGAACAAATCCGCATTGATTTGCCGGTTTTTTTGCTTAATGAGTGACAGCTTAATTATACTTTACAAGTTGGCGTTTACTGATTATACTAATTACTATTGTTTAATACTACCAAAATAAGTATAATCTAACCTCCACTATCTTTGTCCTTGGACCGACACATTTCCCTCCTAATCCTGTTCAAACCTAAAAATTACCAATTCATGAAATCAACTCCTAATCCAATTGTGTTTCATGAGTTTTTTTCTGAAATTTATTGGGAGTAAAAATTATAAATGCTATATACGGATATACTTGTGGAAGATCTTATCAAACACATTAACCTTCTAGCGACATGAGGAAACGTTGAACTTTATGCAAAAGGATGTCATGATTATCTCATGATTACGATACAACAACATGTTTTATGGAGTATTAAATTATTATTAGATTAGTCATTAGTGTAACAAAAAGAGGGTTTATACTTGTCACGAGAGTCTTATCATAGAAGTAGGATTCACCTTCTTTTGCATAGAATACTTCCAGAAAGTAAATGAATCCTAAAAAGTACCATCAGGGAAAGAGAAGATAAAATCGTGGAAGAAAGAAATATGCCTTGAGATATATATTGTAGTGATCTTCCTCTTCTGTATCTTTACCTGCTGTTTGACAATTATTTTCCTCCTCTTTTCACTATTTTTAAAGCTGTTTAGTAGATCATTCAATTTTAGTCAATCTTGTACGTGTTATCATCAAAAATATTTTCTAGATGGATTTCATTTATTAAGATAATTACTTAAATCAAACTAGAATGCATATGATATAATCATGGATGGATTTCGCAGATCCTTGAATACTAGGTTGAAAAAAAAAATCATGGATGGATTTCGCAGATTCTTGAATAGGGTCTTTTCATAGCTTGAAAACGAAAATAACATATATAGACATGACTTTAGAATATCAAATCCAATATATTTTTTTCGCTAAAAATCGCTCATTCAGCAGTACGTCTTAACTCCTAACTTAAAGCAAACCACATTATTAATATATGTTTTTAACATAATTACTGATATATGTTTAACACAAAAGTTTTGGTTATTATTGAAATTTTAAGACACTAAAAAGAACCGTAGGCTTATTGAGCAAAAAAAAAAAAGGGGGGGGGATTGAATTAGCGTAAATGTCATATAGAAGTATGGAAAATTCGCAATAACATTATAAAAATCTCAAATAGTATAATTTTTTCTAAGTTTAACATTATAGATGCCATGATCCACAAAGTTTATTACTATTCTTATGGGAAATTTGGAAAAGAAGGGATGGCCTACGCTGCAAGACCAATTCCTGTTTCCTACTAGTGTTGTTGAAATCTGAATACAATTTTTATTTTATTTTTATCACCCTTAGCTTCAAAGTTCAGACTTTATTTAACCTTTCCATAAATAAAGATATTTTACCCATGATGGTTCATATTTTATTCCACAAAAGCATATAAACACAGTGAATAATACCTCAATAATTTGAAGACTTTATATTTCCAAGTGCTTTGACTTTTAACCCTTTAGTAACCATCACAAGTCAAGTCAAATTTTTTTGTTTCCTCTAGAAGCTTTGGCTCATTTAAACTTGAAAAATGAACCCATTCAAAGTTACATTTCAAATCTTCTTTGTTTGTTTATGAGTATTCAATAGTATTTCACTTGTTTTGCAATATACTAAATTATTATAAACAATACATCCAAATGGACCGATATTTATTTTAATCAAAGATTAGGAGAAAAAAAAACAATATTAACCATATACGTTTGTATAAGAACGTCCAAAATTGTGACGATACTTAATAAGAGACTGTGGGTTTTCTTGTTCCTTAATCTCAGCTGCCGTGGAAAATGTGTTAATTAGTAAATTACTATTAAGTTATGCTATGTTCTTAACATACCTATCAAATCTTTGATTAAAATTTAATTATGGGTCCATGAGACAGTCGTCATTATTAGGTTCAGTAGCTATACTGCATGATTACTAATTAAGTAGCTATATTTTTATAAGAATTAAACAAATCTATCAATATATCACCACTTCATTATATTACCTTTTAGCTATATTTCTATAAGAATTAAACAAATAGATCGAACAAATGTATATATACATGTAACAAAAAAAGTTAAATCCAGATTTATTAAAGACACAGACCTAACTCCCCGAATGGAGGTACAGCCCACGGATAAACCCTTTTCTGGGCATTCAAATGAACCGAAAGCAATAACTCATATCCGTGTGACCAGCGGGGTTCGAACCAGAATTCGCCATATTGAGTTTTTTCCTTCAAGCGCCACTAGACTACCACCCACTGGTTCTATATACATATATTTTGTGTTAAAAAAAATGTTCATCTTATAATTCCTTTAAAATTCGTTAGATGTAAATTTTCTCCGAGGGTTGGCAAAGTTTTGTTCACCAACCATAACGGAATTCCCTCTCACAAATTCCGATATCTCTATTACACCTTTCATTTCATCTCTTTTGGTACATATCAATAACTCATATCCTTTTCAAAAGGGTAATATTATATTAACAAGTGATTCATCGATCATGCACCAAATCCTATATATGTTTGGTGATGATTTTTGACAGTTAATTTCATGGATTTGATTATTTATCTTGAAATATTTTGGTATACTATAGATAAGTTGTTTGTATGTATCAAGGAGCGTTTAGTTACAATTAATTAGCGAACAGCAAAGGACGTTATACGATGCTACTCTTTTGTTAAATCCACGCTTAATTAGTTTTGATCTAAGAAAACTTTGTATGCCAAACGTTTTTTTATTGGTAACGACGATGGTCTACATCCTTTAGCGAACTTCAAATAGGCGATACATGAAAATACCAGTGTTCTCATATATTATTTTCTTGAGAAGTATTAATATATATTTTGATCAGTGAGATGTTGTTCAATACGAGTTTCTGTATATTTATATTTTTAGATGGTTCACACATTTCAATCACCAAACATTCGATGTATTTGTCTCTATCTCGACAACATGTATATACTCCTCTGTACTATATATACTACAACATCAATTACTAAAATATATTAATAATGTATATAATCGTACGTACTACGTACAAGTCTCATTTTGACACTAATTGATTCAATTTTTGAAAATATTGAATTATTTTGTTACTCTTGATGACCAAGTCTATCACATGCATGTAATAAAAGTACACATAATCGGTCTTTCTTCTTATTCGTAAGCTGCCATGCAAGTGGGCCTTCAAGCTTCCGTGAAGTCTTATGTAATAATTACATACACACGCACACGCGCACACACGCTATATATAAGTATTTATGTATATGCATATTAATTAATCCATATGTAACTCCATTATAATCAAATCGAAGGTATTTGTGATTTTGCATGCCATTTACTATTTATGTTAATCATACTCCTAAACCACAGATCAAAGACTAAATAATAATTATAAAATCCATTACTCGCTAGGACATGAATCATGAGGAAAACCTATATATAGCGTGTAATATCTAATGATATGCTTGTTGCTCCACAAAAAAAGTGTGTAATATCATACAATAATCGTACATGTTTAAGCGTACATTTTACTAGCAACACAGAATGGCGGATAAAATATAATTACAATAACTTTTGATCAAAATAATAATAATAATTATTATAATAACTAACTGCAAAAACTCTACAGTGATAACACAACGATTAATTTCCACTCTTTCAAAAAAAAAAAAAAAAACTCAAAAGTGATTATAAATTTAGAACTAGATGCAACTCATACAATAAATTACAAAATATATTTCATAGTTTTCAATCTTGCTCTTCCATCCGGAAACTTATTTAGTAATAAACTGTTCTAAAGTTAGATGAATACAGCCTAAAATCGAGAATATAGAAGGAAGAGACAAAAGAGTCAAAGGATGGCGGCCGGCTAAGCAAACATTATAATTGACGGGGTGTTTTACATATAATTGGTGGGGTTTATATTTAACAAATTTTCCTTAAGACTAAATATACATCAATTAGTATTGAATCTCTAGATGCTGATGCAGGAGCAAAGACAAATGAGAAAAAACATTAGTCTCCCCCTTCTCTGTCATTCGTTTCTAAATTCTACTAATATTTTATCACATAATTTATATCATTAAATTTCCAATTCCATAAAGTAACTTTTATTCATTTTTTAAACCCTAACTTTTGACATCTTCATCACAACTATCTCCTCCAGCTATTATATACTCTCTCCTTTAATTTTTTCTTCATTCACATATACTTTTCTCCATTATACACATTTCCAAGTATGTATATATAAAAACCTCACATACACGCACCATCACACAAACATCCTCCTCCTCCTCTTCATCATCAACATAGTTGAGAAAGATAAAAAAATAAAGAGGGAGAGAGAGAGAGAGAGAAAGAAACACATCAAGAGAAAGAATCACGAATCAAGAGGATGGGAAGAGCACCGTGTTGTGACAAGGCTAACGTGAAGAAGGGCCTTGGTCTCCTGAAGAAGATGCAAAGCTCAAAGATTACATCGAGAGTAGTGGCACAGGAGGCAACTGGATCGCTTTGCCTCAGAAGATTGGTATATAATTATGATTTAAAATAGTTTGAGACGGTTTGAATATTCTATAGCAAATAGAACTTTCGTGTACATATTTTCGCGTTGATATTTTGTATATATTTTATATGTACATGTATATAGGTCTAAGGAGATGTGGGAAGAGTTGCAGACTAAGGTGGCTTAACTATTTGAGACCTAACATCAAACATGGTGGCTTCTCTGAGGAAGAGGACAACATCATTTGTAACCTCTATGTTACTATTGGTAGCAGGTACTATACTCTACTTGCGTCAAGATTATTATTAAGACACTTGTTTTGAATTAGAGAACCATTATGTTTATATGTTCAATGGGGTTTTTTTTTTAAAAGGTGGTCTATAATTGCTGCACAATTGCCTGGAAGAACAGACAACGATATCAAGAACTATTGGAACACGAGGCTGAAGAAGAAGCTTCTTAACAAACAAAGAAAAGAGTTCCAAGAAGCTCGGATGAAGCAAGAGGAGTGATGATGAAACGACAGCAACAAGGACAAGGACAATGCCAAAGTAATGGTAGTACGGATCTTTATCTGAACAACATGTTTAGATCATCACCATGGCCATTACTGCCTCATCTTCCTCCTCCTCATAGTCAAGTACCTCTTGTGATGATGGAACCAACAAGCTGCAATTACTACCAACCGACACCGTCTTGCGCATTAGAACAAAAGCCATTGATCCCACTCAAGAACATGGTCAGATTGAAGCAGAACCGGAGAGATCAAACCCTGATCATCATTATCCGGAAGACTCAATGACAAACTCTTTTGATCTTTCCTTCTCTCAGCTTTTGTTAGATCCTAATTACTACCTGGAATCAGGAGGAGGAGAAGGAGAGTTTGCTCTCATGAGTAGCAGTACGAACTCTCCATTACCAAACACAAGTAGTGATCACCATCAACATCAAAAAGAGATTACTCAATGGTTTGGGAGTAGTAATTTTCAGACAGAAGCTATCAATGATGTGTTCTTAAACAACAACAACTTAGCGAATTTTGAAACCAACGACGAGAACGCAAAACTATATGCAAACTCATCAGTAGCCGGAGCTGGAGCAGCGTTTGCCGGAGGAACGACGAGTACATCGGCTGATCAAAGCACAATAAGTTGGGAGGACATAACCTCTCTTGTTAACTCCGATGATGCAAGATACTTCAATGGGCCAAATAATGTGTAATTTTTTTCTGCAAAATTTTATTTTTACTTATATATATAAAGAGGTTTTTGTATAAGCTTATGACTTAAGAGAGTGGTAAAAAAAATCACATGGATTGAGATTAATATTCTCATATTTGTTTATTTTAGTTTCAACTTAGCTTTATTCACGAAAAACAATATATATGATCTTTTGAGTTTTTCTTTTTGATTAATGCTTTTATAAATTTGAAAGAGATTCTACCTTTTAGCTTCTTCCTTTTTCCCTAATAATTAGGTCTTTAGAAAATCTATAAATATTTTCAAATTACAATACATCTGACACATAAGAAGAAAGAAACAACTATGAATATAAATTTGAAAGCCTAAAAGAGGATTGTCTTTTAAAACGCACCAACATCCACCAATATAAAAGTTCTTATTTTTAAAAGATAACACTGTTAATCATCTTATATATACGACATGGTCGTGTATATAATACACATGAATTGTTGGGTGCCTATAGTATTCATAAAGAATCCAAGGATGATTCCTTCCCTGTTTCCTATGATCAACTCCACTGGAGTATATAATCATGCATGTAGATATGCATGATTATGATAAATTTGTCAATATTTATAACAGTAAAAACATTTATGACAGTCAAATTTGCTAAATCAGGTCATAAATAACAATCCAAATTTTATTGTTTTTAAATTAAATCACCAATGACTTCGAATACTTTATCAATTAAAAAATATAATGTTGTTTAGAAGCATATAACAATATATTAAATAAAAAAAGTAATGGGTTTATGTTATCAAAAAAAATTATAAATTCATTATATTATGAAAACTATATATATGGACCAGCTTTAAAATATACGAAAATGGCAGACCCAATCTAATTACCTAAAAACATATTTGTCTAAAATAATCATAAAATAAAATTTAAATTTTATATACATATTTCAAATCAAAGTATTAATTTAAATTAATTTATATCAAAAATTGATTCAAAATATACATATATTCAAAAATTGATTTTACTAAAATGTTTTTATAACCATTATAAAAATGTTTTAAATATATTTAAGAAAAATAAAATACAAAGCAATTTCAAACACCAACGTAAATTATGATTTTTATATTTCATATTAAGTTTTAAAAATATAAAATATATGATTATTTATCTGATGGTACATATAAAATACTATTAATTATATGATTACTTATATGATGGTAGGTAAAAAACACGATTAATTATATGATAACACATATATAATATTTAATAGTGACATGAAAAAAATAAATAACAACATATTTTTGCAATATTATATCTTCTATCTTATTAAAGTAGAAGTATCTTTGGGAATGTTTGGAAACAAGAAATTAAATTTTTTTTTGATGTCCATTATATTCTTATAAATTATCTGTTTGTACCAGATTTAAATATAAAAAAATGACTCAATCTAATTACTTTTTTTTTGCAACTGGTCATCTAATTAACTAAAAACATATTTTGTCTAAATTAATCATTAAACAAAATTCAAAACAAAAATTGATTCAAAAATATATATGTATTCAAAAATTGATTTTTACTAATGTATTTTCCAGTAACAATTATAAAATTGTTTTCAATATATATATAAAAATACAATACAAAGGAACTAATAGATTGAGTAAACCTTATTTCTAATTTTTTTTATGGACCACCGAAACAGAATTAGATATACAATACTAGAAATAACTATAATATTTGAGTTACAATATCAAATAAACAATGAAACAAAAAATTAATATATGAATGTATTAGTATTCCTTTATTCGTATTACAAATGCAATAATAGTCAAACAATAATATATAACGAGACCATAATTTTTAAAATCCAACAATTACCGATTAGTTATGAATTTATAATGTTTTTGCAAATTAAAAGAAACACCCGCATGATCTAGTATTTAATTAAAAAGGACGCAGCAATATGGACACGTACATGGTCGGATCTATATGGCTTCGTCTGATAAGAGATATTATGACAAACACTCAAATACACATATGCAAATGGGTATGCACAACTATACACATGTTCATTTTTCTCAACAAAATATATGCTAGTTGTCATTTATTATATACTAGATCTCGATTCGCGCTACCGCGCGGATTTTTGTTTTCGTTTATTCTTACATAAATATTTTGTTTTCAATTCTAAATTGGTATATATTATAATATATATGTGTCTATCAATTTTTAAAACATAATAAATTTACTGTATATTTTTTTCATTGAATATATTGTTTCAAACTTTCACATGTATTTGTATCTTCTTCAATATATATATTTTCGGATTATTATTTCATTATTAAAATCGTAACTATATATATAAAGATTAGTAAAATATTATTTTTTGTCATATTGAAAGATATTGTAACATTTCACAAATTTAGAAAGTTTTTAAAAACTTAAAATTTTCGCTTCATAGATTTATATTATCGAGTAAATAATTAAACATTTAGTTTTTTTTTTAATTTTTAAAATAAACTATATAGTTTAAATTTGTTTTCATTGGTTTAAGGTAGTAAAGATTAATCATTGTTAACTAATATTATTTTTGTTATTTAAAAAAAATCTTTATAATTTTAAAAGTTAACATCGATAAATATTTAAATATTTAGCATATAGAGGTATAGTATTACAACATTAGATTATATCTATTTAATTTATACTATCTATAAATTCAATAGATCATCTATTGTTTAAATCCAATTACTGATATCCCAATAAAATTTTTTGGTAGACCCAAAATTTAAATGATAAGATTAGATATTAAATGTAATATGACTTTCTAGGAATAAGTCCATTATGTCTATTTTTTTTTAAAATCACACATGAATCAAACTTGTGACTTCTGTTTTAATATATAAGACTAGATCTCGACCCGTGCAACCATGCGAGTTTTTGTTTTCATTTATTTTGTATAAATATTTTGTTTTCAATTCTAAATTGGTATACATTGTAATATATATGTGTCTATCAATTTTTAAAACATTATAAGTTTACGGTATATTTTTTTCAATGAATAGATTGTTTTAAACTTTCACATGTATTTGTATCTTCTTATATATATATATATATTTTGGATTATTATTTCATTGTTAAAATTTTAACTATATATATAAAGATTAATAAAATATTGTTTTATTGTCATATTCAAAAATATTGTAACATTTCAGAAATTTAGAAAGTTTTTTAAAAATTAAACTTTTCGCTTCATAGATTTTTATTATCAAGTAAATAATTAAATATTTAGTTTTTGTTTAATTTTTAAAATAAAATATATAGTTTAAAATTTGATTTCATTAGTTTAAGGTATTAAAGATTAATCATTAATAGAGAATATATTTTTTGTAATTTAAAAAAATTCTTTATAATTTTAAAAGTTAACATCGACAAATATTTAACATATGGAGGTATAGTATTACAACAATAAATTATATCTATTTAATTTATACTATCTATAAAGCCATTGATAAGAGTAGAGATTAAATGTAACATGATTTTCTAGGAACATGTCTAATAAGTCCATTTTTAAAAAAATTACACATGAATCAAGGTTGTGACTTCTATTTTAATATATAAGATATATATATGTGTGTGTTGGAAACAACCATTATTGTGTAAGAATGATTAAAAATATACTGTTAATAAATAACGAATAAATAAATATATGATTCAAAAAAAAATCTAACAATGTAGAAGAGTTTTTTGTGATAATAAAATGAAGAGGAGTTGTCTTACCAATTCAACGAAAGAGTACGTACAGCTTCGAAACTCTTTCTAGTCAGTTTGGTTTTGAAGATCACAAAATCAAATGATGTCATTCAAAATTCTCTTTCTCTGATCGAGTTTAGCACATATCTTTGCCCATTCAAACCTCCACACGAAATCATGTTCACTTTCACACTTCTTTTGGTAAAAGTTTTTTTGCACCCATTTTTATCTCGAGTGAACAATACAATGTTATATCTTTATATCTACCAATTTGAAAACAATATACATATACACATATATTTATATTTTTTTTTTTGGGCAAACAATACTTATATTGAAGCTTATGTAATAGAGTTTTGGAACAGAAACAGAGCCTCTTTGGCTAAGCCATCAGCGACTACATTACCATTACGAGGCAGAAACTTAAACAGGATAGAAGAAAAGGAGTTACTCAACACACCAATGTCATGGAGAATCCCTTGTAAGGCGATCACAGAGGGATTATTTAAAACATGCAAAAGAGTGGCAAGACTCGACTGCGAAAGTGACCCCTCGCCCTGCTTCAGCAAAAGACTGCCCCATTGCGGTGCCTCAAACCCAGTACCCCTTGAATGCAGCTCTGTGCTATTCTGATGCAGCGTGGAACAGCGTCTCGTGTAAGGGAGGAATGGGATGGACAATCTCAGACTCCGACGGCGCAACTCTCCTGCAGGGATCACTACCGCTCGAGTTCGCAGCCTCTCCACTTGTGGCCGAAGCGGTGGCGCTAAAGGAGACTTTAAAAGCTGCTAATTCCAACAATCTCAGTCACCTGATCTGTTTCTCAGATTCAAAAGGACTGATCAATCTGATCACAGGAAACACATATATTTATATATTAAACAAAATTACTAAAGATGTTAGGTACATGCACTAACTACACACAGGGAAAACGGTAATGATATGACGACCTGCTAACCCGACAATATATATCTAACAGTCCACTACGTTTTAAATCTTTAAATCTTTTCCTAGAAAATGACATATTATCTACGGTTTATACTTATTCAACCGTGCCTGATTGATTACTACTATACGTAAATAAATAATAGTTCAGAGGAAAGATTATGTTATTTCGTTTTGTAATACATACACGTAAGGACAACAGAAAAAAGTATGTTCTTTGTTTAAAAAAAAAGCCTGTTTCAAAGAATAATTGAAAAATTAGTCTCTGAAAGACGAGTCTTTTGCATGTTCCAAACATTCTCTACAAACAGAAACCGACAAAACTTATGGAATTATCCGCTTCTATAATTACTTAACTTAAATCCAAATTAATAAAATTATTTAGTTAAATAGTCGTAATCTAGGGGGAAATTGAGGAGATTCAGAGCGTGTCATATCCATGTACGTGTATGCTATACTTAGCCATATAGCCATATAACTTTTTTAGTTGTATTAAATCATCCTCATACCTACAAAACGCCATACCATAAAAAATAATATGGGTATACTTGTGTATATAAATATAATACAAAGTTAATGAAAAAGAAGTAATGCAATAAATAGACAAAAATAATTTGAAAGATTAATAATTACCATAGCAATTTTTATCCTATTGTTTAAAAATAAAGCAGAGTATATGAACAAGGAAGACGGAATAATTATCGTTGAGAGGAATTCAAGGAACAAAACGAATACGAAAGGGAGAGACTTTGATTCATGAGTATACGACTCACTATATGATTTATATTAAATCCATTGATTAGGTTACATTTCTGTCAAACCTTTAGACGATAAGTAAAACAAAACCATATGAAACCTTGATTAGCTTCGCGACAATTCGCCCCGCGACGACCTTGTTTATATTTTGAAGCTTCTTATATATTTGTTTAACCATTAATATTGGACCATTGTCAAAAAGGAACCAACGTTCTTATATTTTGATAAATGCATATAATGCAGCTGATGCTGACACTCACTAACACGTTAACATTATTCACCCTGATTTTTTGCCTTTTATAATGTCAATGATCATCATCTTTTCAACTTTGTGTTTCTGTTTTCTGTCCGTTTAAAAGTTAGGAATTTGGTTTTTTATTAACATAAAATAATGAATGAGATGTTGTATTGTGAAAATGGGAGTAATGTCGCGTCGTTTGATGGTTTTCTACGGGCTCTTAGCTTTTTATCAATTAATCTATATTATATTATTTTTTGTCAACATATTATATTGTTTACATCACATATATAAATTTTGTCTAATTCTTGTTATCTGCTATGGAGAAACATATAGATAGTCGACAATTTCCGCTACTTTAAATAAAATAATGAAAAAAATTTCCACACAACAATAAAAAATATATTATATATTTCTTCCACTCTCTTATTATATTAGCATATCTTTCTTACCGTTCACCTTTTAACAAACTCTCCTTCGATCAAAACTATTAAAGCCCAATAACCCATGTAACGGAAAACAATATAGGCCCATTATAAGATATGGAACAATATGTTTGAATGTTTCTCGTAAGGTCCACAAAGGCAGTGACTTAGCAGAAATACTCAAGTGGTGGCTTTGAATTTGAGAATTAAGCATCATCATGTCATTTTTACTTAGATTGAAAGGCATGAAGAGCCGACTAATTTTATTATCTTTGGAAGAACAATACACAAAAATTCAAATAATAAAAAGAGATTAATTTAAAAGAGAGATAATTTTAACAGTTCAAAAAGATGGGAAGAGGAGGATGAACGTTGATAAAACTCATGAGCATTAATCAGTAAACTTTAATTATAATTCCTGCCGGTGCATCTAAGCTAAAGAAACGAATCTTTGTGCGATTTAATTCTTGCTTTTTAAGTAACAAATGTGCGATGAATCTTTCTTAATCGTGTACATATTAAGTGGATGTATTTATACACGAAGCACAACATTAATCAAAGTTCTACTGTTATTAAAATATAATAAAAATAAAATATGCTCTTTAATAAAAAAGTTAAAGTGACTTCCCGATTCATAAGCTTTGCATCAAGTACGAGAAAGGCTAACGTGACCCACATGCCATATCAGAGCTTACAATATATGAAGTTTTAGTTCTTTTTTCACTATGTTTATGTACGCATCAAGTATGTGTGTGTGTGTGATGTAAGTAGCAATGCCATACGTAGATGGCCCCTCATGCATATATGGACATCAAACGGGTCCACGCGTATGTTTTTGTAATTTGGAAGCCAAGTGATTTGTCCCATTTTCGAAGTCAAATATGGATAAAACCAAATCGTTACAATTCATTTTGTTATGCATATGAATTTGATCAATATATAAATATGTACAAGCAGGACTGCAGGAGATGTTATATGGTTTTGTGTCACGGCATGTGCAGTTATATGGCCTTACTTGTGAAGCCCACGTGACTCAAAGCTTGGTTCAAACTTGACATGTTAATCCATCTCTTATTTAGTAAATTGCCTACGCTCAACGTTTCTTGTGATTATATTGTGGGGGAATTTTATTTTCAAATTATTTTCATGACATTCCATTAAGCTTTTGTTTTTCTAACATAATTTTACTTGAAATTCTTACGTGTACACAAATCTTAGAACTTATACATTCACCCAATTGAAATAAATCACATTTTAAGATCATAATAATGATATAGCATTAAAAAACATATTATCATATTATCTTTCCATGTTGCTTAATATATTGCGAGTAGTACTACGGCCAAGATAAAGACGAAATTTTTTGGTACAACGACTACACAAATCTCAGTTTGTGTAGTTATGGTCGGTCATATGCAACTAGGACTTTTAAGTACAATACTCAATCAGTATTACTCATCAGGGATTCTGAAATCCAACCAAATCTCAATCTCATATCTCTCAGAGTACATACATATCTCCATCACATTTTTAATCGAATTGTTAATTAGTTCAGAGATTTTTCGGGACTCAACCACCAAATAATGCTCTTCACATGTAAGGATCATTTGCCGTTACGGCCGGTATAGCCGCGTATCATGCTTAAATTAAAAAGAAATCGGTTAGTAAAGTTGTATATATATATATATATATATATATATATATATATATATATATTTCAAAGCTTCGTAGTACCAACAAAGCTCATGGCATTTCAATTCTTATTTTTAGATATTATAAATTCGATCTCTAATATGCTTAGCATAATAACCTTTGACCGGATTCCTTATAATGATTAGGCAATTATAGAACACTAGCCTATTTACCAATGCCTTTTCTTCAAATTATGGGGCCTTTTAATCTCCAAATTATCAAAATTATTGATTCTCGATAGCTATGATTGGAACTGTATCGTATGTTAAATCTCTATCATGCAGTCACTGGACATGGTGTAGTATTTGTTAGCATCGCTTTGAAAGTCGGTCATTGTACAGGTTTAGACAGTTGAAAACGATCCAAATATATATTTTAATGGAGTAAAGATCGATTGTTCAGCTCATCAATATTCTATATACTGAAGCATATGATCTTAGTGTGTTTTAAAACTTTTAACATTTTATATTTGTATTAATGTATATAAACCCTCTTTTATGGACAAAAGCATTTTTAATTTTTTGTCAATTAATTTAATTAAACATCATAATACTTCCTAAATTGTAGATAACCACTATAAATTGCTATTTCTAGAAAAACGGAGACAACAAAACTTCTCAAACCACTTTGATCTTCATCATAGTTAATAAATGATGCAATTATGCAATAAATAGTATTTTCATATTTTGATTTTTTTCTCAAAATCTATGTATTAACCCCCCTATGAATATTTAATTTTTCAGTAAATGCTCTATATACTAAAACCTATGATCTTTAGTGTTGTTTTAAAATTTTAAACACATTCTAAATTTTTGTATTAATGTATATTAAACTCTCTTTCATGGTACATGGACATCTTTTTAATTTTTTGTCAATTAATTAGTAAAAACTTCATAATAATCACTAAATGGTGGACTAACCACTATAAAATCGTTATTTTCAAACAAACAAAGACAACAAAAGTTCCAAACTTCTTTGACCTCATCATAGTTAGTGAATGATGCAACTATGCATTAAAGTATTTTCAAATTTTGATATTTTCAAAATCTATGTGTTAAACAACCCCTACGAAAATATAAGTTTCGGTAAATGCTCTAATATTGAAGCCTAAGATCATAGTTTTGTTATAAATTTCAAAAACCATTCTACATTTGTAGTAATGTATATTAAACTCTCTTTATGGTACATACATCGTTTATTTTTTTTGTCAGTTAATTTAGTTAAACTTCATAATACTCCTTAAATTGGTGGACTAACCACTATAAAATCGCATTCTCTAGAGAAACGGACACAACAAAGGTTCCACCTCTTTGACCTTCATCATATGTTAGTGAAGATGCAACTTACATTGAACACAGTATTTTTATATTTTGAATTTTCTCAAATTATGTGTTAACCCTACGAAATATTAATTATTTATTTGGTAAAGCTCTATATACCGAAGCCAATGATATTTAGTGTTTTCTAAAATTCAAACACATTCTAAATGTACTAATGTATATTAAACTCTCTTCATGGTTCAAGGGCATCATTTTAATTTGTCAGTTAATTTAGTTTAACTTCATAATATTCCATAAATTAGTGGACTAACCATTATAAAATCGCTATTTTCTAGAGAAACGAAAACAATAAAAGTTCCAAATTCTTTGACCTTCATCATATGTTAGTAATGATGCAATTATGCATTGAAATAGTTTTCAATTTTGAATTTTTCTCAAAATCTATGTGTTACTAACCCTCACGAAAATATTAAATTTTTCAGTAAATGCGCTATATACTGAAGCCTATGATCTTTAGTGTTGTTTTAAAATCTCTAAACACATTCTAATTTGTATTTATGTATATTAAATTCTCTTCATGGTACATAGACATCTTTTTAATTTTTGTCAATTAATTAGTAAAACTTCATAATACCCCTGAATTAGTGGACTAACCACTATAAAATCGCTATTCTCTAGCAAAACGGAGACAACAAATGTTCCAAACTGTTTGACCTTCATCTTATATTAGTAAAGGATGCAACTATACATTAAAACAATATTTTTATATTTTTGAATTTTTCTCAAAATCTATTAGTTAACCCCTAAGAAAATATTCTTTTTTTTTGGTAAATGCTTTATATACTTAAGCCTATGATCTTTAATGTTGTTTTAAAATTTTTAAACATATTTTACATTTATATTAATGTATATTAAACTCTCTTTCATGGTACATGGGCATGTTTTAAATTTTTTGTCAATTAATTTAGTAAAACTTCATAATACTGAAGTTATTGGTAGACTAACCACTATAAAATCATTATTTTCTAGAGAAACGGAGACAACAAAAGTTCCAAACCTCTTTGACCTTCATCATATGTTAGTAAATGATGCAATTATGCATTAAAATAATATTTTCAAATTTTGAATTTTTTCTCAAAATCTATGTGTTAACCCTAACCCCCACGAAAATATTGAATTTTTAGTAAATGCTCTATATACTGAAGCATATGATCTGTAGTGTTGTTTAAAATTTATGAACACATTCTAAATTTGTAGTAATGTATATTAAGCTCTCTTTCATGGTAATGGGCATTTTTAATTTTTATCAATTAATTTAGTAAAACTTTATAGTTCTCCATAAATTGGTGGACTAACAATTATAAATCGTTATTTTCTAAACAAACAAAGACAACAAAAGTTCCACACCTCTTTGAACTTCATCATATGTTAGTGAATGATGCAACTTTGCCTTAAAAATTATTTTCCTATTTTTGAATATTTCTCAAATCTATGTGTAACAACCCTACGAAAATGTTTAAAATTTTCGGTAAATGGACTATATATTGAAGCCTAAGATCATTAATGTGTTATAATATTTCAAAAAAAGTTCTACATTTGTAGTAATATATATTAAACTCTCTTTTATGGTACATGGACATCGTTTTAATTTTTTTGTCAGTTAATTTAGTAAACTTCATAATACTCTTTAAATTGGTGGACTAACCAATATAAAATCGCAATTCTCTAGAGAAACGGAGACAACAAAGTTTCAAACTCTTTGACCTTAATCATGTGTTAATGAAAGATGCAACTATGCATTACAATAGTATTTTCATATTTTGATTTTTCCTTAAAATCTATGTCTTAACCCCTACGAAATTATTGAATTTTTTGTTAAATGATGTATATATTGAAGCCTATGATATTTAATGTATTTAAAACTTCTAAACACATTCTACATTTGTAGTAATGTATAATAAACTCTATTTTATGGTACATGGGTATCGTTTTAATTTTTTCTCAATTAATTTAGTAAAACTTCATAATACTCCTTAAATTGGTGGAGTAGCCACTATGAAATCGCTATTCTCTAGAAAATCGGAGGCAACAATGGTTCCACACGTCTTTGAACTTCATCATATATTAGTGAATGAAGAAACTATGCATTAAAACAATATTTTCATATTTTTTAATTTTTTCTCAATATTTATGTGTTTAACCCCTACGAAAATATTGAATTTTTTCGGTAAATGCTCTATATATTGAAGCCTAAGATCTTTAGTACTATTTTAAAATTTCCAAACACATTCTACATTTGTAGTAATGTATATTTAACTCTCTTGTATGGTACATGAACATCGTTTTAATTTTTTGTTAACTAATTTAGTAAAATTATAATACTCCCTAAATGGGGACTAAACGTTATAAATCGCTATTCTCTAGAAAACGGATATAACAAAGGTTTCAAACCTTTGACCTTCACCATATGTTAGTGAAGGATGCAACTACGCATTAAAACAGTATTTCATATTTTTGAATTTTTTTCAAAATCTATGTGTTAACCCGTACGAGAATATTAATTTTTTTGGTAAATGCTCTATATACGGAAGCCAATGATATTTAGTGTTTTCTAAAGTTTCTAAACACATTCTAAATTTGTACTAATGTATATTAAACTATCTTTCAGGGTACAAGGACATCGTTTTAACTTTTTGTCAGTTAATTTAGTTAAACTTCATAATACTCCCTAAATTGGTGGACTAACTATTATAAAATCGCTATTTTCTAGAGAACAAACAAAGACAACAAAAGTTCCAACCCCTTTAACTTCATCATATGTTAGTAAATGATGCAATTATGCATTGAAATAGTATTTTCCTATTTTTGAAATTTTCTCAAAATCTATGTGTTAACAACCCCTACGAAAATATTAAATTTTTCGGTAAATGGTCTATATATTGAACCCTAAGATCATTAATGTTGTTATAATATTTCCAAACAAATTTCTACATTTGTAGTAATATATATTAAACTCTCTTTTATGGTACATGGACATCGTTTTAATTTTTTTGTCAGTTAATTTAGTTAAACTTCATAATAATCTTTAAATTGGTGGACTAACCAATATAAAATCGCAATTCTCTAGAGAAACGGGGACAACAAAGGTTTCAAACCTCTTTGACCTTAATCATGTGTTAGTGAAAGATGCAACTATGCATTACAACAGTATTTTCATATTTTTGAATTTTTCTCAAAATCTATGACTTAAACCATACGAAATTATTGATTTGTTTGTTAAATGCTGTATATACTGAAGCCTATGATATTTAATGTATTTAAAAATTTCTAAACACACTCTACATTTGTAGTAATGTATAATAAACTATATTTTATGGTACATGGGCATCGTTTTAATTTTTTCTCAATTAATTTAGTAAAACTTCATAATACTCCCTAAATTGGTGGACTAGCCATTATGAAATCGCTATTCTCTAGAAAATCGGAGACAACAATGGTTCCACACATCTTTGAACTTCATCATATATTAGTGAATGAAGAAACTATGCATTAAAACAATATTTTCATATTTTTTGAATTTTTTTCAAAATCTATGTGTTTAACACCTACAAAAATATTGAATTTTTCGGTAAATGCTCTATATATTGAACCCTAAGATCTTTAGTAATATTTTAAAATTTTCAAACACATTCTACATTTGTAGTAATGTATATTTTTAACTCTCTTTTATGGTACATGAACATCGTTTTAATTTTTTATTAACTAATTTAGTAAAATTTCATAATACTCCCTAAATTGGTGGACTAAACGTTATAAAATCACTATTCTCTAGAAAAACGGAGATAACAAAGGTTCCAAACCTGTTTGACCTTCATCATATATTAGTGAAGGATGCAACTACGCATTAAAACAATTTTTTCATATTTTTGAATTTTTCTCAAAATCTATGTGTTAACCCGTACGAAAATATAATTTTTTTTGGTAAATGCTCTATATACCGAAGCCAATGATATTTGGTGTTTTCTAAAATTTCTAAACACATTCTAAATTTACTAAATTATATTAAACTATCATTGAGGGTACAAGGGCATCATTTAATTTTTTGTCAGTTAATTTAGTTAAATTTCATAATACTCCCGAAATTGGTGGACTAACTATTATAAAATCGCTATTTTCTAGAGAAACGGAGACAACAAAAGTTCCAAACCTCTTTAACCTTCATCATATGTTAGTAAATGATGCACTTATGCATTGAAATAGTATTTTCATATTTTTGAATTTTTCTCAAAATCTATGTGTTAATAACCCCCTACGAAAATATTGAATTTTTCGTTAAATGCTCTATATATTGAAGCCTATGAACTTTAGTGTTGTTTTAAAATCTCTAAACACATTCAATAGTATTCATGTATATTAAATTCTCTTTCATGGTACATGGACATCTTTTTAACTTTTTGTCAGTTAATTTAGTTAAACTTCATAATACTCCTTAAATTGGTGGACTAACCGTTATAAAATCGATATTTTCTAGAGAAACGGACACAACAAAATTTCCAAACCTCTTTAACCTTCATCATATGTTAGTAAATGATGCAATTATGCATTAAAATAGTATTTTCATATTTTTGAATTTTTCTCAAAATTTATGTGTTAACCCTAACCCCCCCCCACGAAAGTATTGAATTTTTCAGTAAATGCTCTTTATACTGAAGCCTATATGATCTTTAGTGTTGTTTTAAAATTTTAAACACATTCTAAATTTGTATTACTGTATATTAAATTATCTTCATGGTACAGGACATCTTTTAACTTTTTGTCAGTTAATTAACTTAAAACTTCATAATACTCCTTAAATTGGTGGACTAACCATTATAAAATCGCTATTTCTAGAGAAACGGACACTACAAAAGTTTCAAACCTCTTTGACCTTCAACATATGTTAGTAAATGATGCAATTATGAATTAAAAAAGTATTTTCATATTTTTGAATATTTCTCAAAATCTATGTATTAACAAGCCCTACGAAAATATTAAATTTTTCGGTAAATGCTCTATATATTGAAGCCTAAGATCATTAGTGTTGTTATAATATTCCAAAACAATTCTACATTTTTAGTAATGTATATTAAACTCTCTTTTATGGTACATAGACATCGTTTTAATTTTGTTTCAGTTAATTTAGTTAAATTTCATAATACTCCTTAAATTGGTAGACTAGCCACTATAAAATCGTATCTCTAGAGAAACGGAGACAACAAAGGTTTCAAACCTCTTTGACCTTCATCATGTGTTAGTGAAGGATGCAACTATGCATTAAAACAATATTTTCATATTTTTGATTTTTTCTCAAAATCTATGTGTTATAACCCTACGAAATTATTGAATTTTTTGTTAAATGCTCTATATACTGAAGCCTATGATATTTAGTGTATGTTTTTAAATTTCTAAACACATTCTACATTTGTAGTAATATAATAATAAACTCTATTTTATGGTACATGGGCATTGTTTTAATTTTTTGTCAGTTAATTTAGTAAAACTTCATAATACGCCCTAAATTGGTGGACTAGCCACTATGAAATCGCTATTCTCTAGAAAAACGGAGACAACCATGGTTCCAAACCTCTTTGAACTTCATCATAAATTGGTGAAACATGCAACTATGCATTAAAACAATATTTTCATATTTTTTGATTTTTTCTCAAAATCTATGTGTTTAACCCCTACGGAAATATTGATTTTTTCGGTAAATGCTATATATATTGAACCCTAAGATCTTTAGTACTATATTTTAAAATTTCCAACACATTTACATTTGTAGTAATGCATATTAAACGCTCTTTTATGGTACATGGACATCGTTTTAATTTTTTTGTCAATTAATTTAATAAGACTTGATAATACTCCCTAAATTGGTGGACTAACCACTATAAAATCGCTATACTCTAGAAAAACGGAAGCAACAAAGGTTCCAAACCTCTTTAACCTTCATCATATGTTAGTGAATGATGCAACTATGCATTAAAACAGTTTTTTTCATTTTTTTCATTTTCTCAAAATCTATGTGTTAACCCCTACGAAAATATTGACTTTTTCGGTAAATTCTCTATATACTGAAGCCTATGATATTTAGTGTTTTTTAAAATTTCTAAACACATTCTAAATTTGCATTAATGTATATTGAACTTTCTTTCACGGTACATGGACATCGTTTTATTTTTTGTCAATTAATTTAGTAAAACTTCATAATACTCTTTAAATTGGTGGACTAATCACTATAAAATCATAATTCTCTAGAGAAACGGAAACAACAAAGGTTTCAAACCTCTTTGACCTTCATCATGTGTTAGTGAAGGATGCAACTATGCATTAAAATAGTATTTTCATATTTTTGAAATTTTCTCAAAATCTATGTGTTCAGCCCTACGAAAATATTAATTTTTTTGGTAAATGTTTTATATACTGAAGCCAATGATATTTAGTGTTTTTTTAAATTTCTAAACACATTCTAAATTTGTACTAATGTATATTAAACTCTCTATCTTGGTACAAGGACATCGTTTTAATTTTTTGTCAGTTAATTTAGTTAAACTTCATAATACTCCCTAAATTGGTGGACTAACCATTATAAAATCACTATTTTCTAGAGAAAGAGAGACAACAAAAGTTCCAAACCTCTTGATCTTCACCATATGTTAGTAAATGATGCAATTATGCATTGAAATAGTATTTTCATATTTTTGATTTTCTCAAAATCTATGTGTTAATAACCAAGCCCCTACGAAAATATTGAATTTTTCAGTAAATGTTCTATATTCTGAAGCCTATGATTTTTAATGTTGTTTGAAAATTTATAAACACATTCTAAATTTGTATTTATGTATATTAAATTCTATTACATGGTACATGGACATCTTTTTAATTTTTTGTCAATTTATTTAGTAAAACTTCATAATACTCCCTGAATTGGTGGACTAACCACTACAAAATAGTTATTCTCTAGAAAAACGGAGACAACAAATGTTTCAAACCTGTTTGACATTCATCATATATTAGTGAATGATGCAACTATGCATTAAATCAGTATTTTCATATTTTTGAAATTTTCTCAAATTTTATGTGTTAACCCCTACGAAAATATTAAATTTGTAAATGCTTTATATACTGAAGCCTATGATATTTAGTGTTGTTTTAACATTTCCAAACAAATTCTACATTTGTAGTAATGTATATTAACCTCTCTTTTATGGTACATGGGCATCATTTTATTTTTTTGTCAGTAAATTTTCATAATACTCTCTAAATTGGTAGCTAACCACTATAAAATCGCAATTCTCTAGAGAAACTGAGACAACAAAAGTTTTAAACCTCTTTGACCTTCATCATATGTTAATGAATGATGTAACTTTGCATTAAAACAATATTTTCATATTTTTGAATTTTTCTCAAAATCAATGTGTTAACTAACTCCTACGATAATATTGATTTTTTCGGTAAATGCTCTATATACTGAATCCTATGATATTTAGTGTTTTTTAAAATTTCTAAACACATTCTACATTTGTAGTAATGTATATTTAACTCTATTTTATGGTACATGGGCATCGTTTTAATTATTTGTCAATTAACTTAGTTAAACTTCATAATACTTCCTAAATTGGTGGACTAACCACAACATATCCGAGTGTTGGTACGAGTTTGCCGCAAGAAGCTTCAGAGGATTCTAGTATGGGAAAGAGGAAGAAGAAGACATCGCCTGCGTGGGAAAACTTCACTGTGGTCACGAGAGTTGTTGTGGTGTCTCAGAGTTAAGAGCCAAATGCAACCACTGCAACAAGGACTATGCGTATGAACCACTGAAGCAAGGTACTTCAAACTACAATAGGCATTCACTAGTATGCATGGGAACGCCTAGAGTTGGAGAAGTGAATCCTTTGTCCCTTACTGGACAAGGAAAACTACAAGTTAGGAAGCCTGATCAGAATGTTTTCCGTGAATTGGTTGTTAAATGCATAATAGAGCATGATCTTCCATTCTCCTTTGTTGAGTATACTAGAGTTAGGCTGCTCTGCTCTTATCTGAATGCTGATGTGAAGTTCATAACAAGGAAGACTGCTGCTTCAGATGTGTATAAATTCTATGAGTTGGAGAAGGCTAAGTTGAAGATAGAGTTGTCTGAAGTCCCTGGTAGAATCTCCTTTACATCAGATCTTTGGACTGGTGTAACAGGGTAAGGGTACGTCTGTCTGACTGCCCACTACGTTGACAAGCATTGGAAGCTGAAGAACAAGATTCTTGCTTTTTGCACAATGCCTCCTCCTCACACTGGTATAGACTTGGCTATGAAGATTGTAGAGCTGTGGAAAGAGTGGGGGATAGAGAGAAAGGTATTCTCGCTGACTGTAGATAATACCAGCAACAATGACAACATGCATAACATCTTGAAGAGCCAGCTTGTGATCCAGAACGATTTGCTATGTGGAGGAGAATTCTTTCATGTAAGATGCTCTGCCCATATTCTAAATCTGATCGTTCAAGAAGGGTTAAAGGTGATGGGTGATGCCTTAGGAAAAATCAGAGATAGCATCAAGTATGTTCAAGCTTCAGAGTCTCGCCGAAAGTTGTATGCGAGTTGTGTGGAATCTTCTGTGCCTGTGAATGATCAAAGGCCCGGGTTGACATTGGATGTCCCAACCCGTTGGAACTCAACCTTCAAGATGCTAGATAGAGCTATCAAGCACCGTGCAGCCTTTGGTAGTTATCGAGGGATTGATCCAAGTTACAAGCTTCTTCCCACAGAAAGAAAATGGGATTTGGGAATTCAAATCTGTGAGCTGCTGCAACCGTTTGATGAGATAACCAAGTTGATCTCAGGTTCGACTTACCCTACCTCTAACTTGTACTTTATGCAAGTGTACAAGATTGAGTTGTGGCTGAAATCGCATGAGAACAACAGTTCAGAAGTCATTGTCGAGATGGTTGGGGCAATGAAAGCTAAATTTGACAAGTATTGGCGTGAGTACAGTGTGATTCTTGCAATGGCAGCAGTGTTTGATCCTAGGTTTAAGTTGTCTCTACTCGATTATTGCTTCACAATGTTGGATGATGGTACTGCTGAGCAAAAGGTGGTTCATGTCTCAGATAAGCTGGAACTTCTTTTTAAAGCATATTCTAAACCAGAAACAGAAGCTGCTCCATCAACTGGAAACAACACAGACGATTCAGTAGCTGGAGTTGAATCATCACAGACCTCTCTATATGATGTAAGTGCCGATTTCTTGTCTTAGGATTATCTCTCAGACTTAGTTTATATTGTTCTTACACAACCTATTTCTTTGCATTTTGTAAGACTTCTACAACTTTCGCAAGAACAGTGTGAATGCTAATGGAAAATCTGCATTGGATATGTATCTGGAAGAACCACTGGTGGACGTAAAGGCTTTTCCAAATTTGGATGTTTTATCCTATTGGAAGGACAATTCTCATCGCTTTGGTGTGTTGGCTACTATGGCTTCAGATTGTTTGAGCATTCTTATAACTACTGTGGCCTCCGAGTCCTCATTCAGCATTGGCTCACGAGTTCTAAACAAGTACAGAAGCTGTCTCCTCCCTCGAAATGTTCAAGCACTGATATGTGCTCGTAATTGGATCCGCGACTTTTAACCATATGACAATGGTAAGTTGCTTCCACTTATTTATTCTCGTTTTAGACTGAAACTGGAAACAAATAGGCTTAGCGTATATTTTTCTGGTGTTGGACTGAAACAAATAGGCTTAGCATATATTTTTCTGTTTTTGGACTGAAACAAATATGCTTAGCATATATTTTTCTGGTTTTAGACAGATACTGATCGGCTTAGCATATATTTTTCTGGTTTTGGACAGATATTGAGGTGGCTGATTCTGGTGATCAAATGAGAGCTTGCCTCCGATTCAGGTGGTGATGTGATGTGTTGTGGTGTGGCAAGAACAAGAAGAAGAAGACCCTATGTAATTTGTTTTCAAATTTGCTGTGTTGTGTGTTAAAACTTAAAACTTAAACTTATGGTTTGGTGTTTGTTGAACTTGTATATTGTTGCTGTCTTGCTAAAACTTAAAACTATTTGTTGTTGCTGAAACCAAAATCAATTTCCGTTTGTATTGATATTTTTTGTCATTTGGATTTTTTTTTTTAATATTGGCGGGTTACCCGCTTGACTCGCTTGATTAGTGCGGGGCGGGTGCGGTTAATCGTTTCAACTCCTAGCGGGTCAAGCGGGTAAACTTTTAAACTGCAAAATTGATTTCAACCCGCAGCGGGGCGGGTCATGCGGGGCGGGTCCGACCAGTTTCCAGGACTAAGTATGCATTAAAAACAGTATTTTCATATTTTTTGAATTTTTCTCAAAATCTATGTGTTAACCCCTACGAAAATATTGAATTTTTCGGTAAATGTTATATTTACTGAAACCTAAGATATTTATTACTGTTTTAAAATTTCCAAGCACATATTACATTTGTAGTAATGTATATTAAACTCTCTTTTATGGTACATGAGCATCGTTTTAATTTTTTGTCAGTTAATTTAGTTAAATTTCATAATACTCCCTAAATTGGTGGACTAACCACTATAAAATCGATATTCTCTAGAGAAACAGATACAACAACGGTTCCCAACCTCTTTGACCTTCATCATATGTTAGTGAATTATGCAACTATGCATTAAAACAAAATTTTCTTATTTTTGAATTTTTCTCAAAATCTATGTGTTAACCCCTACGAAAATATTGAATTTTTCGGTTAACGATCTATATATTAAAGCCTAAGATCTTTAGTACTGTTTTAAAATTTCCAACCACATTCTACATTTGTAGTAATGTATCTAAACTCTTTTATGGTACATGAGCATCGTTTTAATTTTTTATCAATTAATTTAGTTAGTAAAACTTCATAATACTCCCTAAATTGGTAAAACTTCACTGTAAAATCGCTATTCTCAAAAAAAAACGGAGACAACAGATGTTCCAAACCTTTTGACCTCCATGATGTTTTGAGTGAAGGATGCAACTATGCATTAAAACAGTATTTCATTTTTTGGAAGGTTTCTCAAAATCTATGTGTTAACACCTGCGAACATATTGAATTTTTCGGTAAATGCTCTATATACTGAAGCCTATGATATTAGTGTTTTTAAAATTTCTAAACACATTCTACATTTTTAGTAACGTATTTAAACTCTATTTTATGGTACATGGACATCGTTTTAATTTTTTGTCAATTAACTTAGTAAAACTTCATATAATCACTATAAAATCGCTATTCTCTAGAGAAACGGAGACAACAAAGGTTCCAAACCTCTTTGACCTTCATCATATGTTAGTGAATGATGCAACTATGTATTAAAACAGAATTTTCTTATTTTTGAATTTTTTTTCAAAATCTATATGTTAACCCATACGAAAATATTGAATCTTTCGGTAAATGCTCTATATATTGAAGCCTATATCTTTAGTATGTTTTAAATTTCCAAGCACTTTAACATTGTAGTAATTTATATTAAACTCTCTTTATGGTACACGGGCATAGTTTTAATTTTTTGTCAATTAATTTAGTAAAACTTCTTAATACTTCATAACTTGGTGGACTAACCACTATAAAATCGCTATTCTCTAGAAAAACGGAGACAACAAAGATTCCAAACCTCTTTTACCTTCATCATATGTTAGTGAAGGATGCAACTATGAATTAAAACAGTTTTTTCATTTTTTTTTTGAATTTTTTCTCAAAATCTATGTGTTAACCACTCCTACGAAAATATTGATTTTTTCGGTAAATTCTCTATAAACTGAAGCTATGATATATAGTGTTTTTTTTTAAATTTCTTAACACATTCTAAATTTTTATTAATGTATATTAAACTTTCTTTCACGGTATATGGGAATCGTTTTATTTTTTTTGTAAATTAATTTATTAAAACTTCATAGTAATCCCTAAATTGGTGGACTAACCACTATAAAATATATATTCTCTAGAGAAACAGAGACAACAAAGATTCCAAACCTCTTTGACTTTCATCATATATTAGTGAAGGACGAAACTATGCATTAAAACAGTATTTCATATTTTTAAAGTTTTTCTCAAAATCTATGTGTTAACCCTGCGAAAATATTAAATTTTTGGTAAATGCTCTATATACTGAAGCTATGATATTAGTGTTTTTTTTAAATTTCTAAACACATCTACATTTGTATTAATGTATATTAAACTCTATTTATGGTACATGTGCATCATTTAATTTTTGTCAATTAACTTAGTAAAACTTCATAATACTCCCTAAATTGGTGGACTAACCACTGTAAAATCGCTATTCTCTAGAAAAAACAGAGACACAAATGTTCCAACTTCTTTGACTTTCATCATATGTTAGTGAAGATGCAACTATGCAACAATATTTTCATATTTTTGGAAGTTTCTCAAAATCTATGTGTAACCCATGCGAAAAAATTGAATTTTTCGGTAAATGCTCTATATACTGAAGCCTATGATATTTAGTGTTTTTTTAATTTCTAATCACATTCTACATTTATAGTAATGTATTTAAACTCTATTTTATGGTACATGGACATTGTTTTAATTTATTGACATTTAACTTAGTAAAACTTCATAATACTCCCTAAATTGGTAGACTAACCACTATAAAAACGATATTCTATAGAGAAACGGAGACAACAAAGGTTCCAAACCTCTTTGACGTTCATCATATGTTAGTGAATGATGCAACTATGCATTAAAACATAATTTTCTTATTTTTGAATTTTTCTCATAATCTATGTGTACGAAAGTATTGAATTTTTCGGTAAATGCTCTATATATTGAGGCCTAAGATCTTTAGTACTGTTTTTAAAATTTCCAAGAAAATTCTACATTTTTAGTAATGTATATTAAACTCTCTTTTATGGTACATGGGCATCGTGTAAACTCTCTGGAAAAACGGAGACAAAAAATGTTCCAAACCTCTTTGACCTTCATCATATGTTAGAGAATGATGCAACTATTTATTAAACAGTATTTTCATTTTTTTGAATTTTTCTCAAAATCTATGTGTTAACCCCTACGAAAAAATTAAATTTTTCGGTAAATTCTTTATATACTGAAGCCTATGATATTTAGTGCTTTTTTTTAATTTCTAAACACATTTTCAATTTTTAGTAATGTATATTAAACTCAATTTTATGGTACATGGGCATCTTTTTAATTTTTTGTCAATTAACTTAGTAAACTTTCATAATACTCCATTAATTGGTAGACTAACCATTGTAAAATCGCAATTCTCTAGAAAAACGGAGACAACAAATGTTCCAAACATATTTTACCTTCATCATATGTTAGTGAATGATGCAACTATGTATTAATACAATATTTTTATTTTTTTGGAAGTTTTCTCAAAATCTATGTGTTAACCCCTACGAAAATATTGAATTTTTTTTGTAAATGCTCTATATACTGAAGCCAATGATATTGAGTGTTTTTTTTTTAATTCTAAACACATTCTACATTTGTAGTAATGTATTTAAACTCTATTTTATGGTAAATGACCATCGTTTTTAATTTCTTGTCAATTAACTTAGTAAAACTTCATAATACTCCTAAATTGGTGGATTAATCACTATAAAATCGCTATTCTCTAGTGAAACGGAGACAACAAAGGTCCCAAACTCTTTGACCTTCATCATATGTCAGTGAATGATAAAACTATGCATTAAAACAGTATTTTAATTTTTTTGAATTTTTCTCAAAATCTATGAGTTAACTAACCCCTACGAAAATATTAAATTTTTCGGTAAATTCTCTATATACTGAAGCCAATGATATTTAGTGTTTTTTTAATTTCTAAACACATTTTAAATTTGTGCTAATGTATACTAAACTCTCTTTCATGGTACATGTGCATCGTTTTAATTTTTTGTCTATTAATTTAGTAAAACTTCAAATACTCCCAAAATTGGTGGACTAACCCCTATAAAACCGCTATTCTCTAAAAAAACGGTGACAATAAAGGTTAGAAACCTCTTTGACCTTCATCATATATTTGTGAGGATCCAACTATGCATTAAAACAATACTTTCATATTTTTGAATTTTTCTCAAAATCTATGTGTAACTAACCCCTACGAAAATATTGAATTTCGTTAAATGCTCTATATGTTGAAGCCTAATATATGTGTTCTGTTTTAAAATTCATGCACATTCAACATTGTGGTAATGTATAATAAACTCTCTTTTATGGTACGGGCATTGTTTTAACTTTTTTGTCAATTTATTTAGTAAAACTTCATAATACTTCCTAAATTGGTGGGACTAACCACTATAAAATCGCTATTCTCTAGAAAAACGGAGAAACAAAAGTTCCAAACCTCTTTGACCTTCATCATATGTTATTGAAGGATGTAACTATGCATTAAAACAGTATTTTCATTTTTGGAAGTTTTCTCAAAATCTATGTGTTAACCCCTGCAAAAATATTGTATTTTCCGGTAAATGCTCTATATACTGAAGCATGTGATATATAGTGTTTTTTAAAAATTTCTAAACACATTCTACATTTGTAGTAATGTATTTAAACTCTATTTTATAGTACATGGGCATCGTTTTAATTTCTTGTCAATTAACTTAGTAAAACTTCATAATACTCCCTAAAAAGGTGGACTAAAACCCTATAAAATCGATATTCTCTACAGAAAGGGAGACAACAAAGGTTAACCTCTTTGACTTTCATCATATGTTAGTGAATGATGATGAAACTAGATTAAAACATAATTTTCTTATTTTTAAGTTTTTCTCCAAAATCTATGTGTTAACCCCTACAAAAATATTGAATTTTTCGGTAAGTGGTAATCTATATATATTGAAGCCTAAGATCTTTAGTACTGTTTTAAAATTTCCAACACATTCTACATTGTAGTAATGTTATTAGACTCTCTTTATGGTATATGATCATCGTTTTTAATTTTTTGTCAATTAATTTAGTAAAACTTCATAATACTCCCTAAATTGGTAGACTAACCACTGTAAAATCGCTATTCCCTAGAAACAACGGAGACATCAAATGTTCCAAACCTCTTTGACATTCATCACATGTTATTGAAGGATGCAACTATGCATTAAAACAGTATTTTCATTTTTTGGAAGTTTTTTCAAAATCTATGTTAACCCCTGCGAAAATAATAAATTTTTCGGTGGGTGATTCTCAAATACTGAAGCCTATGAAATATAGTGTTTTTTTTTAATTTTTAAACACATTCTAAATTTTGTTAATGTATATTTAGCTTTCTTTCACGGTACATGGGCATTGTTTTATTTTTTTGTTAATTAATTAGTAAAACTCATAATACTCCTAAATTGGTGGTCTAACCACGATAAAATCGATATTCTCTAGAAAACGGAGACAACAAGGTTCCGAACCTCTTTGACCTTCATAATATGTTAGTGAAAGGATGCAACTATGCATTAAAACAGTATTTTCATTTTTTTTGAATTTTTCAAAATCTGTGTGTTAACCCCTACGAAAATATTTAATATTTTGGTAAATTCTCTATATACTGAAGCTAATGATATTAGTGTTTTTTTCATTTTCTTAACACATTCTAATTTCTTACTACTAATATTAACCTCTCTTTCGTGGTACATGGGAATCGTTTAATTTTTGTGTCTATTAATTAGTAAAATTTCAAATTACTCCTAAATTGGTGGATTAACCACTGTAAAACCGCTATTCACTATAAAAACGGAGACAACAAAGGTTCGAAAACTCTTTGACCTTCATTTAATATTAGTGAATGATGCAACTATGCATGAAAACATACTTTTAATTTTTTGAATTTTTCTCCCAAATCTATGTGTTAACCTATATGAAAATATTTAATTTTTCGTTAAATGCTATATATATTGAAGCCTAATATCTTTAGTACTGTTTTAAAATTTCCAAGCATATTCAACATTTGTAGTAATGTATATTAAACTCTCTTTTATGGTACATGAACATCGTTTATTTTTTTTTCAATTAATTTAGTAAAACTTCATAATACTCTCTATATTGGTAGACTAACCACTGTAAAATCGCTATCTCTAGGAAAAACGGACACAACAAATGTTTCAAACCTCTTTGACACATTATGTCATTGATGGATGCAAACTATGCATTAAAATGGTATTTTCATTTTTTGGAATTTTCTCAAAATCTATGTTGTTAACCCTGCGAAAATATTGAATTTTCGGTAAATGCTCTATATATTGAATCCTAAGATCTTTAGTATTGTTTTAAAATTTCCAAGGACATTCTACATGTGTAGTAATTTATATTAAACTCTCTTTTATGGTACATGGGCATCGTTTTAATTTTTTGTCATATAATTTAGTAAAGCTTCAAAATACTTCGTAAATTGGTAGACTAACTACTATAAAATCGATATTCTCTTGAGAAACGAAGACAACAAAACTTCCAAACCTCTTTGACCTTCATCATATGTTAGTGAATGATGCAAGTATGCATTAAAACAAAATTTTCTAATTTTTGAATTTTTCTCAAAATATATATATTAACCCCTACAAAAATATTGAATTTTTTTGTAAATGCTCTCTATATATGAAAGCCTAAGATCTTTAGTATGTTTTTAAATTTCCAAGCACATTCTACATTGTACTAATGTATATTAAACTCTCTTTTATGGTACATGAGCATCGTTTCAATTTTTTGTCAATTAATTTATGTAAAACTCATAAACTCCCTAAATGGTAACAACTTCACTGTAAAATCGTATTCTCTAAAAAATGGAGATAACAATGTCCAAACCTCTTTGACATTCATCATATGTAGTGAAGGGATGCAACTATGCAAACATAGTTTTTTCATTTTTTGGAAGTTTTCTCAAATTATGTGTTAAGCCTGCGAAAATATTGAATTTTTCGGTATATGCTCTAATACGAAGCCTATGATATAGTAGTTTTTTTAACTTCTAAACACATTATACATTTGTAGTAATGTATTTAAACACTATTTTATGGTACATGGGCATTGTTTTAATTTCTTGTCAATTAAATTAGTAAAACTTCATAATACTCCCTAAATTGGTGGACTAACCACTATAAATTCGATATTCTTAGAGAAACGGAGACAACAAAGGTTCCAAGCCTCTTTGACATTCATCATATGTTAGTGAATGATGCAACTATGCATTAAAACATAATTTTCTTATTTTGAATTCTCAAATTATATGTTAACCCCTACAAAAATATGAATTTTTCTGTAAATGCTCTATATAGAAGCTAAGATCTTTAGTATTGTTTTAAATTTCCAACGCATTCTAATTTGTAGTAATGTATATTAAACTCTCTTTTATGGTACATGAGCATCGTTTTAATTTTTTGTCAATTAATTTAGTAAAACTTCATAATACCCCCTAAATTGGTAGAGTAACCACTTGTAAAATCGCTATTATCTAGAAAAACGGAGATAGCAAATGTTCCAAACCTCTTGACATCATCATATGTATGAAGGATGCAATATACATTTAAAATTAAATAGTTTTTTCATTTTTGGAAGTTTTCTCAAAAATCATATGTTAAGCCGGACGAATATTGATTGAATTTTCGGTTAAATGCTCTTATATATGGAAGCCTATGATATTTAGTTTTTTTTTAAAATTCTAAACACCTTATATATTGTCAGTATGTAATTATATCTGAAACACTATTTTAGGTAATGGGCCATCGTTTTAATTTCTTGTCAATTAAATTAGTAAATTCTTAAAATACTCGGTATAATGGTTTAGACTAACTACATCAAATCATATCTTCTTGGAAACGAAGACAACAAAACTCCAAACCTCTTTGACATT